>NW_028143815.1:0-32072 GCF_977018435.1 Lepisma saccharinum
AAAATAAGCTTTCTATGGTTTATGAACCGCTATGAACGGTGGTAATGGTACGAAAGAAGACGGTCCCGGTACTCGAACCGCGATATGTAATATTATTAATTAGTACTATGTAATAATTTCATTATGTTATTATTGTATGAAACACGATGGTCTCAGACGCTAGACAGAATACTGTCTCAGAATCTCGACTCCGCTCTGATGCCAGACAGAGAGAAAGAATTAATATTCCGCGCAGGTAGAGGCGAAAGGAATTTGGGAAGAGCGGTCAAGGTCAAATGACGTCAGAACGCCACAACAAAGAAAGAACGCGAGAACCTGATTCACCAATCAGAGAACGCGTCGGTAGATTTTCAGAACCGGTTTTTCCAAGGTTAACCAGTACGCAAGAACAGGGGAAAGCTATGCAATACTGTAGGGCAGGGGAGGGATTCAACCAGACAACAAAGAATGTCTGAGAATGCGCAGCAAGGGTCAAATCTCTGAAGCTATGCGGTTTCCGCCGCCAATTAATATTCCGCTCAGGGTTATTGCCTCCAAGGCACAGGACGCTTTAGCGCAGGGTTTTTTATCTGTACTATGAAGAAGGGAGAGCTATTAGGGACAGGGCCTACAGTTTTCACCATTTGCTTTTATCACGGGGTAACGAACCTAGGACCCTTTGATTATTGATTTAGGTAGTAAATGTATGTTACTGTGTGCTATTTAACTTAATTTTGAGTTTATTTTTTACCAAACTTTGACTTTATGTCAAACATTTTCACAGCTTATACTTATTTATACCAAAATAACACTATTTGTACTATTCAGGCAACATTTTTTACCAAACTTTGACTTTATGTCAAACATTTTCACAGCTTATCCTATTTTTACCACAAATAACACTATTTGTACTATTCAGGCAACATTTTTTATTAAATTTTGGACTCGCAAAAACATTTTTTTCAACTTTTAACTTATTATTTTACAATTTAATGTTAATTTTTTTACCAAAATAACACTATTGTACTATTCAGGCAACATTTTTTATTAAATTTTGCACTCACAAAGGACATTTTTCAACTTTTAACTTATTATTTTACAACTTTAGCCTAATATTTACTCAAATAACACTATTTGTACTATTCAAGCAACATTTTTTATTAAATTTGCACTCACAAAAAACATTTTTCAATTTTTAACTTATTATTTTACAACTTTATGTTAATTTTTACCAAAATAACACTATTGTACTATTCAGGCAACATTTTTTATTAAATTTTGGACTCAGAAAGATATTTTTACAACTTTTTAACTTATTATTTTACAAGTTTATACCTATTTTTAACCTAAATAACACTATTTACACTATTAAGGAAAGACTTTTAGTTATATTTTCGACACACAAAGTGTGTGTTCTCATCTTCTATCTGTTTATTTCACAAGTTTAGGCTTATTTTTACTCAAATAACATTATTTATACTATTCAGGCAATATTTTTTATTAAATTTTGGACTCACAAAGACATTTTTTACAACTTTTTAACTTATTATTTACAACTTTATACCTATTTTTAACCTAAATAACACTATTTATACTATTAAGGAAAGACTTTTAGTCGCATTTTCGACACACAAAGTGTGTGTTCTCAACTTCTATCTGTTTATTTCACAAGTTTAGGCTTATTATTACTCAAATAACACAATTCTATCTGTTCAGAAAGATTATTAGTTACATTTCGACACACAAAGTGTGTGTTCTCAACTTTTATTTGTTTATTTTACAAGTTTAGCCTAATATTTACTCAAATAGCACGATTTGATCGTGTCTTTTAATTACATTTTGGACTCTCAAAGACACACACACACACACACACACACACACACACACACACAGATAGAGAGAGAGAGAGATATTTTTTCCAAGTTTTACAGTATTATTCTCTAGTTTACTCAAATAACACAATTTAGATGTGTTTTGAATTATATTTTGGATGCAAAAGTATGTTTTGACAAGTTCTACCCTTTTATTTTACAAGTTTAGGCTTATTATTACTCAAATAACACAATTTAATCCAGTCAGGAAGGATTTGTTATTATATTTTGGATGCACAAAGAGATGTTTTCAACTTTTTTACTGATTTTTTTGCAGGGTATGTATTAATTTGTATTTATTTTGTTTCGTATCATATATACATTTACAAATTTTTAATTTAGAGTTTAGTATTTATTTAATTTTTTCAAAAACACTAAAGAAAAAGTACTTTTACCTAAATGTAAGCCACAGAATATAATATTATTATTATTATTATTATTATTATTATTATTATTATTATTAGGTTTACTGATTTCCACTATGCTATCTTTGGTTCTGTATTTCTATATGTATTTCTTTAGGGCAGGTTACGCCTGCTACGTAGGAAGCTTGTTTATTTTAGAGTTTGCTGAGTATTTTGTTACTTTTATACTAGGTAAAGTTTTCTAAATATACCAGGTAGGGCTCCATCCATATACTTTTGTTTTTGCTGTTTGGAGATGATGCGATCAGCATCACTCTCCATCTGCTTTTTATTTTATGTACCCAATATTATTTTGAGGCTTAGTGAATTCTAGAGCCTATTATGCAGGAGAGAGGGCTTGAAAATTTTGATCTCAGATAACCCACAACTATTTGTCAGAGTATTTTAAAGGATATTTTGTATTTATTATGTGCCACTAGAATATTAAAGCTTGCTTAATTTTTATGTCTGTAACGCTGTTATTGTATTTCTAGCTAAGGCTTACTGGATAAAGTACACCGAAATGTTTATCATTTCGACTATTTACCTTTATACGAGGCCAAATTTTTAGTGTAACGAAAATTATTGTGTGTCTATAAAGACTGAAATTTCTTTACCGATGGGTCCATAACTGGACGCTTACCAGCATTGTTCCTTTTTTTTTTAAAAAAAAAATATAACCATTTATCAATATATTGACAATTCACAGGACAAGACGAAGTTCACAGACAACTGACTATATAGACCATAGATCCACTTGCTAAACTTTTCTCTATGCTAGAAGAATAATTTAGCCTTATGGCGTTTTTCAAGGTATTTTTGAAGTATTACTGGTTTTTGGGTGCATCAACATTTGGGTTATTTCATTTGGTTTATTATACGAGGTTTATTTTTTACTCTAAGATCAATATATGTCTCGAGGACTAAAATACATTTATTGAAGCTAAAAGCTTAGGCTGTAACTAGGGACTTAGTATGTATATCGACAATTTATAGGACAACACGAACCTTACAAAGGATTTTAGGTGATGTAGGCCCACACGCCAGAGCTTTGTTAACCTGCAAGAAGCATTTACAGCTAATGCTACGAGGAAATGAGGTTAATTTTTACTGTTTCACAAGAATGCTATCTGTTATACACCCAATATTTGCTTTTTCAAGTAACTACATGTACCAGAAGCACTTACAGGCCAACTCTAACTAGACTTCGATTTATGTAAATGTAGCAAGAACTCTATTTCTGAGGAAGTACGCAAAAGCAGATTACCCGATTAAAGTATCTGAAAAACATATTTTTTTATGCAAGTATATTTTTATCGACTGGATTATTTAACAGATCAAACAGGAAGACTGCAAAATTCATTAAATGTAGTTCTATAGTATAGGTGGTTTCAGAGATATAAAAAGAACAAATATAAGATTTAGCTTTTTTTGCTTCTGAGGCTAATCGCGACGCTAAGGGTAAATGGCCAGGAAATGTAACGGAGGAGAAACAATCCCAAAAGTTATGGGCTGCATGTAAGTTAATACCACAGAGATATTACAGTAGGTGTAGGTTCTTCCACCAGAACATTTCTATCATAATAATACTGATTATGCTGTACTGTTAGCTAAAGATGCTGATAATTGAGAAACTTAAAAGCTTACTCACGACTTACTGTTGCAAAAGATCCGATGACAAAATTTAAAAATTGTAATCGCCCAGACAGGGACTCGAACCCTGGACAGATAGGTTAAAAGCCTAACGCTATACCAACTAAGCTATCTGGGCACAAGGTATTCTTTTTTTGAAAAGTTAGTTATGTTAAGAAATATATTGAAACACTTGAGAACACTCTTGGTCTGGTTCGACAGAGAAGGAGACAACATTTCTAAATTTTTACAGACTGGGTGTATTTTTCCACTATAGAGGCCTTCACTATATGTAATTCGAAACGCTAAAGTTCAGCTAGCTTCCAAAATTGAGGTAAATATTGTGTTTGGCGAGATTAACAAGTTACAATTATATCCAGTTACGGACAAATAAAGCTAAAACTCTCAGATTTACTGTACTAGCCAAGTTTTAGTAACATTTTCTTCACTTTAGTACAAATACCAAAGAAATAGGTATATTTTATTTATAATTTGACAAAATGTACTAGTATTTAATTCACAAAGTTGGGTAAAAAACAGTATTTTTTAAAAAATATTGTTACTGCCTTCAAATTTTATGTTATTTAGCCACTAACAACTGGTTTACACTGTTTGGCATCCTTTAAATAGGAAAAGAAGGAATTATTTGTTTAGTATTTTTACTACTTTATATTTATTTAAGAAAACAATTCTACAGTTTAACTTAATTTTTAACAAATTGTTACTAATTTATGTATCAAAGTTATGTTATTTAGAGTGTATGAAGGCGTATAAAGTTAATATTTGTACTTATCAGTTCAACTAACAATTATATTTTACACACAAAAGATAATGTTTACAGTTAAATTACTTGAATCAGAGAATAATATTTTACAGTAATTGAGTCATTCAGCACTAGTCAGTACTTTTATGCATCAGAAAGTTTTCTTAATTTTCTATTACGCATGCTATTTTGGGCTATTTTTAAAATGTATTTCTAGGGCAAACTGGTTTAATTTTCTGCTTATAATGCAAAGTTGACAGTTTTCGCACAATGCATTGTACATTTGTTATATTCTCTACTTACAATCCAAATATTATGCTTATTTAATGTATAACTAACTAACTCTCTAGTTTTTTAAACCCGAATGTTCATGGCTGCAGCAACACATGCCTTTCATCTGTCCCTGTCCTGAGCAACATCTATATACTCCTTTCCTTCCCTACCAATTTCCTTTTGGTACATCTCTACATTATCCCTCCATCTTTGTTTTGGTCTTCCTATTGATCTTTTACCATCAGGTTTCCCAACAAGAATCCTGTATACTCTTCTTTCCTCTCCCATTCGTACCATATGATCTACACACCTAAGTCTTCTTGATTTAATCATTCTAATAATATCTGGACATGAATACAAATTATGTACTTCTAAATTACGTAACCTTCTCCACTCATCTGTCTCCTCATCTGTTTTAGGCCCAAATATTTTCCTAAGGATTTTATTTTCAAATACTCTCAATTTATGTTTCTTTTTCAATGTAAGGGATCAAGTTTATTTACTGTATTTAACTTTTATTTTTTTGTAATTAACAAAAATTAAAAGCTTATACTGTAGTTATTAGATCTTTTTTCTATCACCTTATTTTGAAATTAATATTATTAGGTATAGTCTTTGATTTATAACTATATTGCTTTTTTATCAATTTATCTAAGAGTACACGCAGACAAACACATGTGTACACACTTTTCTGTAAATAGATATGCCTTTTTTCAATATTTTAGTATGAAGATTGCACTTTAGCTATTTAAGCAAGGGTAGGAAAGGTAGGATTTCTGAGTATTTGTTGTAGGATTTTGTTGTCCAAGTATAGATGAGAACTGAGCTGGGAGACTGTTTTGAACCTTTCCATGATAGTTTGCATGTGAATTGTATGCAAATTGAGCACTATTGACTGTGCATGCTTCTAAGTTTTGCTGTTATTTTACATCAACTCTGTGAGACTGTAGTCAGTTTTCCCTTTTCAAGTAGTTTTTATTGATTGTATTTGTATATGTTTTGGGGACTTAGCAGTTTTATGTTATGAGGCAGTTTGTTGTAGAATATTTTTACATGATTGTTTTTAGATATTGAGTGTCTGCTGTTTTACTTGTAATTATTTTCCTTCTTGTGTTGTGTATTTGACTATATTTTGTCCAAGTTCGTAGTATTTAGAATAATTGTTATTGACTTGCAGATGTAGGGAGTAATAATCCTTTGCAAGATGCCCTATACTTTAGTCTGAACATTATTCGTAGTGTTCACTTTTGAACCCTTAGTATTCTTGTAGTATTATTAATGTAGAGGTAAATTAGGCTGAAATGTAGGCATTTTTCTGATAAATTATACTCACTTAGTTGTTTCAGCAGGTAGAAGTTGCATGATGGTTTACTGCTGATGATGTTAATTTGCTCTTCTTATGTACTACGTATGATGTAGCTTACTTGAGTAATTGGAATTTTCTACTGAAAAAAGGATTGCTTGTCTATTTTATTCCTATGTTGTTGAGTTTGTCCATAAGCAAGCCATGTTTTTATTCTATCCTATGCCTTGGAAGAATCTAGATATATATTGTGTTTGCAGTTTTATGTTTCTCTAAGGTTTCAGCTATGTAGTTTTTTAAACTGTGCTATGGGTGTGACTACTGATTTTTCTTTCTGGATGTCATGTTGGTTTCTGTGTATTCCTCTTGCTGCTTGAATTTGACTTAGGTTGTTTGCTTTTTTTCTTAGATCTTTATTTGTTTATTTGATAAGTATTTTTTATTTTTTAATATTATTTTACATATAAAAATTCAAAGTACATTGTTAAAGTCAAAGTGTGTTAAAATTCAATTTTTCAAAGTTAAAGTTTTAAAAATACAATTTTCTAAAATTAAAAGTTATAATAGTATATTTTTGTTAGTAGAAGTTTTTATACTAGGACAAATTATTTTGTTGTTAATGTAAAATTTGTTAGTTAATGTAAAATTAAAGTAATTAAAAATCAATTTTTCAAAGTTAAAGTTTTAAAAATACAATTTTCTAAAATTAAAAGTTATAATAGTACATTTTTGTTAGTAGAAGTTTTTATACTAGAGTAAATTCTTTTTTTGTTAAAGTAAAATATGTTAGTTAATGTAAAATTAAAGTAATTAAAATTCAAAAAATAAAAAATACTTATCAAATAAACAAATAAAGATCTAAGAAAAAAAAGCAAACAACCTAAGTCAAATTCAAGCAGCAAGAGGAATACACAGAAACCAACATGACATCCAGAAAGAAAAATCAGTAGTCACACCCATAGCACAGTTTAAAAAACTACATAGCTGAAACCTTAGAGAAACATAAAACTGCAAACACAATATATATCTAGATTCTTCCAAGGCATAGGATAGAATAAAAACATGGCTTGCTTATGGACAAACTCAACAACATAGGAATAAAATAGACAAGCAATCCTTTTTTCAGTAGAAAATTCCAATTACTCAAGTAAGCTACATCATACGTAGTACATAAGAAGAGCAAATTAACATCATCAGCAGTAAACCATCATGCAACTTCTACCTGCTGAAACAACTAAGTGAGTATAATTTATCAGAAAAATGCCTACATTTCAGCCTAATTTACCTCTACATTAATAATACTACAAGAATACTAAGGGTTCAAAAGTGAACACTACGAATAATGTTCAGACTAAAGTATAGGGCATCTTGCAAAGGATTATTACTCCCTACATCTGCAAGTCAATAACAATTATTCTAAATACTACGAACTTGGACAAAATATAGTCAAATACACAACACAAGAAGGAAAATAATTACAAGTAAAACAGCAGACACTCAATATCTAAAAACAATCATGTAAAAATATTCTACAACAAACTGCCTCATAACATAAAACTGCTAAGTCCCCAAAACATATACAAATACAATCAATAAAAACTACTTGAAAAGGGAAAACTGACTACAGTCTCACAGAGTTGATGTAAAATAACAGCAAAACTTAGAAGCATGCACAGTCAATAGTGCTCAATTTGCATACAATTCACATGCAAACTATCATGGAAAGGTTCAAAACAGTCTCCCAGCTCAGTTCTCATCTATACTTGGACAACAAAATCCTACAACAAATACTCAGAAATCCTACCTTTCCTACCCTTGCTTAAATAGCTAAAGTGCAATCTTCATACTAAAATATTGAAAAAAGGCATATCTATTTACAGAAAAGTGTGTACACATGTGTTTGTCTGCGTGTACTCTTAGATAAATTGATAAAAAAGCAATATAGTTATAAATCAAAGACTATACCTAATAATATTAATTTCAAAATAAGGTGATAGAAAAAAGATCTAATAACTACAGTATAAGCTTTTAATTTTTGTTAATTACAAAAAAATAAAAGTTAAATACAGTAAATAAACTTGATCCCTTACATTGAAAAAGAAACATAAATTGAGAGTATTTGAAAATAAAATCCTTAGGAAAATATTTGGGCCTAAAACAGATGAGGAGACAGATGAGTGGAGAAGGTTACGTAATTTAGAAGTACATAATTTGTATTCATGTCCAGATATTATTAGAATGATTAAATCAAGAAGACTTAGGTGTGTAGATCATATGGTACGAATGGGAGAGGAAAGAAGAGTATACAGGATTCTTGTTGGGAAACCTGATGGTAAAAGATCAATAGGAAGACCAAAACAAAGATGGAGGGATAATGTAGAGATGTACCAAAAGGAAATTGGTAGGGAAGGAAAGGAGTATATAGATGTTGCTCAGGACAGGGACAGATGAAAGGCATGTGTTGCTGCAGCCATGAACATTCGGGTTTAAAAAACTAGAGAGTTAGTTAGTTATACATTAAATAAGCATAATATTTGGATTGTAAGTAGAGAATATAACAAATGTACAATGCATTGTGCGAAAACTGTCAACTTTGCATTATAAGCAGAAAATTAAACCAGTTTGCCCTAGAAATACATTTTAAAAATAGCCCAAAATAGCATGCGTAATAGAAAATTAAGAAAACTTTCTGATGCATAAAAGTACTGACTAGTGCTGAATGACTCAATTACTGTAAAATATTATTCTCTGATTCAAGTAATTTAACTGTAAACATTATCTTTTGTGTGTAAAATATAATTGTTAGTTGAACTGATAAGTACAAATATTAACTTTATACGCCTTCATACACTCTAAATAACATAACTTTGATACATAAATTAGTAACAATTTGTTAAAAATTAAGTTAAACTGTAGAATTGTTTTCTTAAATAAATATAAAGTAGTAAAAATACTAAACAAATAATTCCTTCTTTTCCTATTTAAAGGATGCCAAACAGTGTAAACCAGTTGTTAGTGGCTAAATAACATAAAATTTGAAGGCAGTAACAATATTTTTTAAAAAATACTGTTTTTTACCCAACTTTGTGAATTAAATACTAGTACATTTTGTCAAATTATAAATAAAATATACCTATTTCTTTGGTATTTGTACTAAAGTGAAGAAAATGTTACTAAAACTTGGCTAGTACAGTAAATCTGAGAGTTTTAGCTTTATTTGTCCGTAACTGGATATAATTGTAACTTGTTAATCTCGCCAAACACAATATTTACCTCAATTTTGGAAGCTAGCTGAACTTTAGCGTTTCGAATTACATATAGTGAAGGCCTCTATAGTGGAAAAATACACCCAGTCTGTAAAAATTTAGAAATGTTGTCTCCTTCTCTGTCGAACCAGACCAAGAGTGTTCTCAAGTGTTTCAATATATTTCTTAACATAACTAACTTTTCAAAAAAAGAATACCTTGTGCCCAGATAGCTTAGTTGGTATAGCGTTAGGCTTTTAACCTATCTGTCCAGGGTTCGAGTCCCTGTCTGGGCGATTACAATTTTTAAATTTTGTCATCGGATCTTTTGCAACAGTAAGTCGTGAGTAAGCTTTTAAGTTTCTCAATTATCAGCATCTTTAGCTAACAGTACAGCATAATCAGTATTATTATGATAGAAATGTTCTGGTGGAAGAACCTACACCTACTGTAATATCTCTGTGGTATTAACTTACATGCAGCCCATAACTTTTGGGATTGTTTCTCCTCCGTTACATTTCCTGGCCATTTACCCTTAGCGTCGCGATTAGCCTCAGAAGCAAAAAAAGCTAAATCTTATATTTGTTCTTTTTATATCTCTGAAACCACCTATACTATAGAACTACATTTAATGAATTTTGCAGTCTTCCTGTTTGATCTGTTAAATAATCCAGTCGATAAAAATATACTTGCATAAAAAAATATGTTTTTCAGATACTTTAATCGGGTAATCTGCTTTTGCGTACTTCCTCAGAAATAGAGTTCTTGCTACATTTACATAAATCGAAGTCTAGTTAGAGTTGGCCTGTAAGTGCTTCTGGTACATGTAGTTACTTGAAAAAGCAAATATTGGGTGTATAACAGATAGCATTCTTGTGAAACAGTAAAAAATTAACCTCATTTCCTCGTAGCATTAGCTGTAAATGCTTCTTGCAGGTTAACAAAGCTCTGGCGTGTGGGCCTACATCACCTAAAATCCTTTGTAAGGTTCGTGTTGTCCTATAAATTGTCGATATACATACTAAGTCCCTAGTTACAGCCTAAGCTTTTAGCTTCAATAAATGTATTTTAGTCCTCGGAGACATATATTGATCTTAGAGTAAAAAATAAACCTCGTATAATAAACCAAATGGAAATAACCCAAATGTTGATGCACCCAAAAACCAGTAATACTTCAAAAATACCTTGAAAAACGCCATAAGGCTAAATTATTCTTCTAGCATAGAGAAAAGTTTAGCAAGTGGATCTATGGTCTATATAGTCAGTTGTCTGTGAACTTCGTCTTGTCCTGTGAATTGTCAATATATTGATAAATGGTTATATTTTTTTTTTTAAAAAAAAAAAGGAACAATGCTGGTAAGCGTCCAGTTATGGACCCATCGGTAAAGAAATTTCAGTCTTTATAGACACACAATAATTTTCGTTACACTAAAAATTTGGCCTCGTATAAAGGTAAATAGTCGAAATGATAAACATTTCGTGTACTTTATCCAGTAAGCCTTAGCTAGAAATACAATAACAGCGTTACAGACATAAAAATTAAGCAAGCTTTAATATTCTAGTGGCACATAATAAATACAAAATATCCTTTAAAATACTCTGACAAATAGTTGTGGGTTATCTGAGATCAAAATTTTCAAGCCCTCTCTCCTGCATAAATAGGCTCTAGAATTCACTAAGCCTCAAAATAATATTGGGTACATAAAATAAAAAGCAGATGGAGAGTGATGCTGATCGCATCATCTCCAAACAGCAAAAACAAAAGTATATGGATGGAGCCCTACCTGGTATATTTAGAAAACTTTACCTAGTATAAAAGTAACAAAATACTCAGCAAACTCTAAAATAAACAAGCTTTCCTACGTAGCAGGCGTAACCTGCCCTAAAGAAATACATATAGAAATACAGAACCAAAGATAGCATAGTGGAAATCAGTAAACCCTAATAATAATAATAATAATAATAATAATAATAATAATAATAATATTATATTCTGTGGCTTACATTTTAGGTAAAAGTACTTTTTCTTTAGTGTTTTTGAAAAAATTAAATAAATACTAAACTCTAAATTAAAAATTTGTAAATGTATATATGATACGAAACAAAATAAATACAAATTAATACATACCCTGCAAAAAAATCAGTAAAAAAGTTGAAAACATCTCTTTGTGCATCCAAAATATAATAACAAATCCTTCCTGACTGGATTAAATTGTGTTATTTGAGTAATAATAAGCCTAAACTTGTAAAATAAAAGGGTAGAACTTGTCAAAACATACTTTTGCATCCAAAATATAATTCAAAACACATCTAAATTGTGTTATTTGAGTAAACTAGAGAATAATACTGTAAACTTGGAAAAAATATCTCTCTCTCTCTCTATCTGTGTGTGTGTGTGTGTGTGTGTGTGTGTGTGTGTGTGTGTCTTTGAGAGTCCAAAATGTAATAAAAGACACGATCAAATCGTGCTATTTGAGTAAATATTAGGCTAAACTTGTAAAATAAACAAATAAAAGTTGAGAACACACACTTTGTGTGTCGAAAATGTAACTAATAATCTTTCCTGAACAGATAGAATTGTGTTATTTGAGTAATAATAAGCCTAAACTTGTGAAATAAACAGATAGAAGTTGAGAACACACACTTTGTGTGTCGAAAATGCGACTAAAAGTCTTTCCTTAATAGTATAAATAGTGTTATTTAGGTTAAAAATAGGTATAAAGTTGTAAATAATAAGTTAAAAAGTTGTAAAAAATGTCTTTGTGAGTCCAAAATTTAATAAAAAATATTGCCTGAATAGTATAAATAATGTTATTTGAGTAAAAATAAGCCTAAACTTGTGAAATAAACAGATAGAAGATGAGAACACACACTTTGTGTGTCGAAAATATAACTAAAAGTCTTTCCTTAATAGTGTAAATAGTGTTATTTAGGTTAAAAATAGGTATAAACTTGTAAAATAATAAGTTAAAAAGTTGTAAAAATATCTTTCTGAGTCCAAAATTTAATAAAAAATGTTGCCTGAATAGTACAAATAGTGTTATTTTGGTAAAAATTAACATAAAGTTGTAAAATAATAAGTTAAAAATTGAAAAATGTTTTTTGTGAGTGCAAAATTTAATAAAAAATGTTGCTTGAATAGTACAAATAGTGTTATTTGAGTAAATATTAGGCTAAAGTTGTAAAATAATAAGTTAAAAGTTGAAAAATGTCTTTGTGAGTGCAAAATTTAATAAAAAATGTTGCCTGAATAGTACAAATAGTGTTATTTTGGTAAAAAAATTAACATAAAATTGTAAAATAATAAGTTAAAAGTTGAAAAAAATGTTTTTGCGAGTCCAAAATTTAATAAAAAATGTTGCCTGAATAGTACAAATAGTGTTATTTTGGTAAAAATAAGGATAAGCTGTGAAAATGTTTGACATAAAGTCAAAGTTTGGTAAAAAATGTTGCCTGAATAGTACAAATAGTGTTATTTTGGTAAAAATAAGTATAAGCTGTGAAAATGTTTGACATAAAGTCAAAGTTTGGTAAAAAATAAACTCAAAATTAAGTTAAATAGCACACAGTAACATACATTTACTACCTAAATCAATAATCAAAGGGTCCTAGGTTCGTTACCCCGTGATAAAAGCAAATGGTGAAAACTGTAGGCCCTGTCCCTAATAGCTCTCCCTTCTTCATAGTACAGATAAAAAAACCCTGCGCTAAAGCGTCCTGTGCCTTGGAGGCAAACCTGAGCGGAATATTAATTGGCGGCGGAAACCGCATAGCTTCAGAGATTTGACCCTTGCTGCGCATTCTCAGACATTCTTTGTTGTCTGGTTGAATCCCTCCCCTGCCCTACAGTATTGCATAGCTTTCCCCTGTTCTTGCGTACTGGTTAACCTTGGAAAAACCGGTTCTGAAAATCTACCGACGCGTTCTCTGATTGGTGAATCAGGTTCTCGCGTTCTTTCTTTGTTGTGGCGTTCTGACGTCATTTGACCTTGACCGCTCTTCCCCCAAATTCCTTTCGCCTCTACCTGCGCGGAATATTAATTCTTTCTCTCTGTCTGGCATCAGAGCGGAGTCGAGATTCTGAGACAGTATTCTGTCTAGCGTCTGAGACCATCGTGTTTCATACAATAATAACATAATGAAATTATTACATAGTACTAATTAATAATATTACATATCGCGGGTTCGAGTACCGGGACCGTCTTCTTTCGTACCATTACCACCGTTCATAGCGGTTCATAAACCATAGAAAGCTTATTTTCAATATTATAAACATTAATATTATCGATTTATACATTACATACTTTGCAGTAATGAATATAAAAACATATGCATAGCGTTTAGTACCTCTAATTACCTTCTATATACATATTTTTCATAAAATAAATAATTATATATTCATAAAAAGTTATAAACATGCAAATACATAAATGTAAAGTATTCTAAGTACATGCAAATAAATTCTAAGTACCTGCAAATTAATTAAAACCTGTGCAAATTAGTTATAAATACGTGCAAATGAATTGCGAATATTAAACGCCCGAGGGCACAAACATCCACTGGCGTAGATATCTACTACTCTGGATGTACTCTATAATTGTAACTTAAAATATTAACTTAAATATTTTTATAGTCTTTGTAGCTCAAAATTGTGAAATTTTTAAATGATCGTTCGAAAAATATCAGCTACCATGTTTATTTACAGTTCAATTATATTGACACTATTTATAATTTAACATGATTAGTGGCTTGTATATTTTTCTACACAAAATGCTTGCTATTTTTGCCCATAAAATTATTGAATTTTAAATCAAGAGAAATCCTGGATTTACATTTCCTTTCGTATGAGCTTCACACCATCAGTACATATATTTTATTTCCTTTATTATCCTATCTTAGAACCTAATCATCACCATTAAATGATTACGAGAGGAATGTACTTTCACCAAAAGTGTTTCTGATATCTACAAAATCCTTATGTACATTTCTATAAATTATTTATTTAGAGTGATTTAAATCAGTGATTTGTTTTTTTTAAAAAAAAATCACCTCATTTAAATCAATCCACACTGGTTAACGTACCCTAATAGTAATAACCAATCTCAATCGTAACATCGAGGATCATACGAGGTGAACAAATCAACCGACATGTGAAGAAACGAAGTTGAAGACATTTTTTTCCTACCTTCTTGAACATTAAATGTTCACGGAACACAGATTATAAAGACGAGGAAAAGCTTAAACCATTAGAGTTCAACGATGACCTCCAAATACAGATTGTAACCGATAGAGGAAATGAGATACAATTCTATCTTCAACTTTAATGCTCGTTCTAATGAACCGGTATATCTAACGGGTAATTTGTACATGAGTGACAAATGGGAAACAAAGTGTTCATTACCATTCACTATCTACTTGGTTCATGTATAAATATCTGAGCTCTTCTTCGAAGCATCACCATTTGGAGAAGACGTTTCACAACAACATGAAGTATTTGGTAAGTCTTCTTCATAGGTATCACAGACGCTTTCTCTATGTGTAATTTGGTAGATTATAATACGTATCATGCAACTTTGTACTGAATTGTTGAAATTTAGAAAGTACTCCCGAGTTTGTGAAGAAACTACACTACAATGGTTTTAGTTCAGTGGCCAGGAAAGTTTTAGAATAGGTGAAGTGCAAACCCTACTTGAAATATACATATTATTATTAGTGTTTCTGAAAACACGTTTCGAATTCTGCACTATACTATTAATTAAGAACTGAATTAATTTCTGAACTGAAAATGTGCCATTTTCACATTACTTGCTAATAGTCCTTATAAAAATAACACATTTACTGTAAATGCAAATATCCTACATTTTGGGGTTACTGAATATAATATTAAAATGTCCTACATTTTGGGTCAGTGAATCATATATTTTGACTCACTTTCCTACATTTTGGGTCAATGGATCCTATATTTTGACTTAATGTCCTTTTGGGTTAGTGAATCCTATATTTTGACTTGATGTCCTACATTTTAGGTCAGTCAATCCTAGTTTTTGACTTGTCCTTTTGGGTCAGTGAATCAATCCTATATCTTGACGTAATATCCTACATTTTTAGTTATTGTATCCTGTTTCTGCTAATATATGTGTGGTAACCCTATTCTGAATAATAATGTATTGATTAAGCGACGAGGGAATTACATTCAGACACCGATGGAGTAGGGGAGGAGGTGTATTAAAGCATGGGCATTTGTCTTCTTACGAATGTAGCTCACATTAGGAGTCATTTGATTTTTGCAACTGTACACTCTGAAAACATATTTTACCAAGAGTGTTTTTAAAATGTTACTACATTTGGTTTGAATCGAACTGTTGTTCTAGATTCACTTCATGCACAGATAGGCTAATCGGAACTGGACCTACAGTTTAAAGTGGAATCCGAACCATTGTGCAATGTACCTCTACCGGGTCCCTTTCATTACAGGGCGACTACGTTACCACTACGCCATCGGAGAGGTCGAACACTCCATTTGGTGTTAATGTGGAATTAGTGTCGTTTAACACCATCTTTTGTGTCTTGTTTCACGATTTGCTGTCAAACCACACCATGTAAGGAGGCCTTTAATCCTCGAATAGGTTCCGAGCTCCGTGGCGGAATGGTTAGTACGGTGCGGTACGACCCTAGGGTCATGGGTGTTCTATCCGGATGGCTCTTCATCAATTTCATCATAATAAATAATAAATAACAAAAATCAATCAATCAATCCTTGACTAGGTGCTGCACTACACCAATTAGGGAGTTACAACACTTTTGATGGTATTAGAGTTCTGCAGGTAGAGGATTTCGCTCGAGCCGCGAATAGTTCCACGGTTGACCATGATAGCGTACGGAATTGAGAGCTTCTTCGCTCGAGCGCATAACGCTCGAGTATACACTCGAAGCCCGGTAGTACACGTACAACCGTAATATGTCTGTGGCAGTGTGCCTTCAAATATGGATCGTTAAGTGAAAGACGCAGTTAAATTGAAACTTAAGTGAACACAGTCATCGTCTCCATGTAAAAAGGTAGTTTAATCTATCTTACAATACAGTGATATATGAAAATGAAATAGGTGATTGTGGGCTGAAACTACCATGATATTTCATACACATGTGTCTGCGATTGCTCCAACTCCGCAAAGGAGGTACAGTGGGATCCATGAGTATTATCGTGCAAATTGTCCATCACCATGTTCTTGCACTTTATTTGACCCAATAAGAGCTTCAAGGATTAAAAGAAAACTCGAAACAAGCTGTTGAGAACTTCTGCACCAACATACATAAAAATCCATCGCTCAAAAATACATAGGATGTAAGAGAAAAATTCATGAAAATAGTCATGGACAATTTGCACGGTAATACTCATGGATCCCACTGTACAAGAAAATATCAAATTAATTTATAAAACTATAATTACACCAACAATGCTTTACGACAGTGGTTCTCAAACTGTGGTACGCGAACCCTCAGGGGTACATGAACGACTTGAAGGAGATACGCGATCAGCTCTGAAGAGAAATGTCGAGAATAACCACACGACAACATATTTGCTGCAGGTGTGTAGTTGTGACTTTATTGTTTCAGACTTCATAGCTCTAACACTCAACAGGAAAATAAGGCTGGGTTTGGCACTGGCAATATTATTTTTAATCATATGTTTTGAAATAAAATACTCGTTCGAAATCTATAATAGACTGAATTTGGAATATATACTTGAGAGTTTCAAGTGTACAACCAGACATCAAGAAATTGTGTCAGGATATGTAGGCACATTCTTCTCACTTGAAACTTAGAGGATTTACCACAAAATTCCAAAATTGTGATTGACAGTTTGTTTAAAAACTTTTTTTTGTTCTTAATTGTTTTTCAATAACTCTGGGAAAAAAATACATGAAAATTAAAGTGTTTTTTTTTTCAATATATTTCTTAGCATACTTGTTTCACATTTTATTTTTTGTAACTAAGCATAAAGATTGTGAACTTAGGAACACCCAATAATGTTTATTTGTTCACCATCTTCCCACATACAACGCGAATGCCATTTGACTCCATTGCAGATACACACCTCTAATCAGACAGCGGAAAAAATATCCCCAAAACAACTATTCGGAGAAACCCTATGGGAAGGGGGGGTGTACATTAGACGTTTAGTTAAAACTAAAGGGTACAATGAGGGAAAAGTTTGAGAATCGCTGCTATACGGCATAAAAGTAGATTAAGAGAAACAGATATGAAATACCTCAGAGGAGTTATAGGTAAAACCAGACGAGATAGAATTAAAAATAGTAAAAAAATGTAAAGTGCTCCCCTGTGCTTAGCACCACGCCATGGAAGCGTATAGGGGGTGTGGGGGTAACGCCCCACACTTTCTTGATCCGGGAATGGGTAAGGGTGATGTGATCAGCATCACGCCCCTGACCGCCTTTACTACCCAGGGTTTCCAACAGGTACCCATGTCATTTGACGCTGGGAGGGCGCCGGGGCCGCTTCCAACGTTAGAAAAGAATCGAACCCAGGACCTGTAGCATGGTAGTCAGACGCGTTAGCTACTGAGCCACCGCGGCCACTTTACGAGATAGAATCAGGAACACTAAAATCAGGGAACAGCTTCAAGTAGAATCAATTGAAGAGGTAATAGAAAGAAGAACACTGGGCTGGTATGGCCATGTCATGAGAATGGGAGAAGAAATAAAACCGAATAAAGTAATGGAAGCGATACAAGATAGAGGAAGATTGATTGGCTGAGTTTGTGATTTAAGTCCACTTTAGGCACAGTAAGAATAATTGGGACTGAACCTACAGTTTAAAGTGGGATCCGAACTACTTAGTGCCTCCACCGTGTATCGAACCTGGGACCCCTTGATTACAAAGCGACGACGCTACAACTGCGCCATTAGGGAGGCCCCAGAAAGAGGAAGAGGAAGACTTCGGATAGAATGGGAACAATACCTATCAGAGATGGTTACTAGAAGAGGAAGACACTAACGGAAGGTAAGAGAATGGCACGAGATAGGAAGAGTTCTAGATGGCTGAGGGACCCTGACGCTTAACAGCACAGAGGGGAAGAACAAGCAAAGTAAAAGTATTTGCGATTATTGTCACATGAAATCGATATTCGATTCTATGCGCTCAAGGGTGGGAGACTCTTAACTAGTGTATGACACATTTAAACATGTCAAAAATATTTACCAACACCCTGTGTATTTATATGATTTTATATTCAACACAGATTTGCTTGCTGGTCGTCGTTGCTGCGACTTTCGCAATTGAACTGGAACCGAAACTTGAACCTGCGGTACCAATCAAAGATGAAGCCATGGCGAAATGCTTTCCTTTCTGCAGAAGAGCGGAAGAAACCGTAGGAGTAAATCGAGTAACTAGAGCTATCCACGGCTATACTATCTACGAACGCCCATCTACCTTGACCTATTATCCCTACATCCTCTCCAGGCCTTATTCGTACATCAACACCTATCCAGTAGTACTCACGACACAAGTGAAGACCGCCGTTTGATCAGCTCGTAGAACCACTTAACACGTTATGCTTCTGTAGGCAGAAATAATAAAAATTTCAAATCAATACAGTCTCTGCTACCAAATGTAAGTGTATTAAATATTGTGAAAAATGATATAAATTACTGAAATGTTCATTTCTGTGTATTAATTTTCTTGCTTTCATGCACTGAGTGGTATTTATTTCTGCAGAGGAAGACTCAGCATACATTATGAGAACAAGTACCAGTATAGTATGATCTATTTGTATTATCGTGCAAATTGTCCATCACCATATTCGTGCACTTTATTTGACCCAATAAGAGATTGAAGAATTAAAAGAAAACTCAAAACAAACTGTTGACAACTTCTGAACCAGCATACATAAAAATACATCGCTTAAAAACACATAGGATGTAAGAAAAAAATAATGAAAATAGTCATGGACAATTTGCACGGTAATACTCATGGATCCAACTGTACAGTCAAAAATAAACCGAACTTTGACCAGTACGCCGTTGTATCTGCAATAACTGGCCTGCGGCTGTTCAGAGGGTTAGTTGGTGTGGTATGACGTGTGTAGCAGACAGTTAGTTCTTGCAGCTCTCAAGGTCAATACGTTAGGACGAAGGCTATCTGGTGCTGATAGAAGCGCAACACACATATCTTTGCCGTTGCGCAGATACCAATTTTCGTTTCTTCTCCCTCTCTCTTAGCATAACGTGTTCTACGCTGCTCGCCAACCTTCGCCATTGTTGCCATATTGTCATTCCATTCCTGGACACACTCGCGCAAACATCATTGGAAACAATTGAATAGCGCTCCAGCTCGCGGTTCACACTGTTCGGCAGGGACGGTAATGTGGCAATGTAGTATGACGAAGTGGTTGCTTTTTTTATGCAGTGCATGTTCATTGGCTAGCTAGTAACTAGTGTTGCCAACTGTAATAATGAAGCACTATTTCTGTCACGGAAGGAGAAAGGCAGTTAAAGTGACGGTGAGTTTTGTTGGATTGGAAGCACCATATTTTTATTTTATACTAAGTTTGACCGGTTTGACGTTGTGTGCGTGTATTGCGTGTGTGTGTGTGAATGTGTGTGTTTGTTAATGAACGTTAAATTCCATAATGTCTCCAGTTCTGTCAAAGTTGAAATCAAAAAGCTTGCATAGCCAAGCTCGGGAAATTCACAAATTGTTCATATTTCATAATTTTGGAATTGTTCAAAATAAATAAATTATGTTGCTTCATGAGCAATTCAACTCTTGGCTCCGGCACGTCTTCTTGTAGAAATTGCATAGAGGAGGCTGTCATTTTTGCTGTTTAATGTGATTATATATTGTTTTTTGTGTTAAAATTGCCATGCTTTGATGGGTGACGAGTTCATAGCAAAAAAAGAAAAAGCCGCGCAGCTTATCGTCTAGTGGCAGTATATGTGCTTGTTATTGTTGTGGAAGCCGGCATCGTTTGTAAATGTACAACAAAGGCAACCGACTGTCGCCGATCACAGAGAGGCAATCATACTGCTTGAGGAGGAGTGTTGTGGTCCAATTGTCGCGGTTTAATACGTTTGCATGTTATTAGTTCTCAAAGCAGTGGTAGTGTCGGTCGTGTATTATCTGTCGTTGCAGTTCCGTACCAGTGTAGACGAGTTTTGGGAGTGAACAGTTAGAACGCCACCAGTGCATTAACGCAATGGAAAATAATAAAGTGTTTATTTTGTTTGAAATCACTCAAAAAAGGAATCACTATGAAGAAGTCTCCTTTGCAGCATTTTTGGTAATTTTACGTATGTGTTAGTCCATATTTTGCGAATGTTTAGTCCATATGTATGTAGCTACATACAAAGCCACTTGTTAGTACATATTAATCCTAGTCCTGGTATAATGCATGACGTTTAAAACTCAACGTTAGATAGACCTGAATTCTCTAATTTTCTTGTTGTACGTAATAGCTGTGCATCGGCGCACTGCAGCGATTTTTCTATCTGCTCTACTAGCAACACTGCTTCTTGAGTTGTGTCGCGCATTGCACGACAGAAATATATGTGTTGGGCTCTACAGCAGTTCGTCGGAGTGGTAAAATGACGCTTCAAGAGCAGCGAGGGAACATCAAATTTTGTGTTAAACTGGGTTAATCTCTCGCAGCCTCCATATTTCCCAGGTCTGGCCTCAGCTGATTACTGCCTCTTTCCGAAGATGGAACAGTTGGTCAAAGGGTGGAGATTTGCTTCAGCGCGAAGTCAACATGTATGCCACGCGCGCTCTGAAGGAGGTGACCAAAGATGGCCTCCAGTGCTGTTTTGATAAGTGGTATGAACGCTGTATGAATTGCGTCACTGCCCAAGGTTATTACTTTGATGGTGGTGTTCTGTAAAAGTGCGTATTGCATGTGCAAAAATGTTAGTGTAAAAGTTTGGTTTATATTTGACTGTACTGATACATGAATGTTCATAGTTTTTGTAGTTTTGATATGCTACTTTGATTTTCTGCTACTTTTTGGTAACTAAAGCAATGAGGATGAGTGAAAACTAAATTAAATTGATGTATGGATACTCACAAAGAACACTCGTGGCTTGAACACGGTAACTTCAGTTGCGAGATGGAACGTCGACCACGTATAGGGGAAATTTGAAGCGGTATTTGAATCAGGGTGCCCACTCCAGGACCATGATAAAATTCAAGTATAATTCCCGATTTTTAAGGCGAATTTTCTAAAAATGTAAGTGTGCAAGCAGATTCTTTCCCCTATTTCAACCTTACGTATTACCGTCTCTCTCCACCCACACAGATCAGTTAAGGGTCTGTGAAATTGAAATGTATCCAAAAATTTTAATTTAATTCAATTAAAGGGAACACACATGTATATTTATTTATTTTATTTCAGACATGGAGTTTACGTTTTCCATTTCGTATACTCAGATTCGATATACCTCTACAGACTCAAGCCAGAAATGTTACGAGTTATATTAATCTACGAAAAGTTGTTAATTGTATAAGAATTTCAAACTCAAATTTACCAAATCGACTTCAAGATATTCTATCTTGCAATAATCTTCCGTCTGTCAGAAAGATTGTGCTGCGAAGGACACTAACAAAATAAACGGAATGAGAGAATTGTGTTTTATTTTCCGCGTAGGTTTCTTTTCCTTCCTCGATAAAAACAAAAGCTTAACTGTGAAAAAATTGCCTTAAAGCATTTATAAGTATGTATACATTCAATGGTATTTGCATTAATAAAAGTTGCAATTTTTCACGTCTGCGGAGAAAAATCTGGGCAGAAATCACACATCATGCATTCCCTGAGTCAATAATTCACGCACAATTGCCGAAATTCAAGGAATTCCTGGTGAGCAGCCACCCTGCTAATGTATCGTTCCTTTGTTTACAAGTAATTTCTAGCTTAACAAGTAATATTAAGGCGACAGATTTAGATACGCCTTATGTAATAAAACAATACATCGGATGAGTTTATCACTTATAACCACCACCTAAGACATTTATTCGTTTGTGGACACCACATTGCAGAGACTTAGTCTGATTTTCTTGTGCTCAATGTTTGTGTATGGAAACAACTTCCCAACTGCTATACTGTCATATGTAGATTTGAAATTTGATTTGTTGATTTAAGTCCACTTTATGCACAGTGAGGCTAATCGGGACTGGACCCACAGTTTAAAGTGGGATCCGAACCACTTGTGCCTCCACCGGGTATCGAACCTGGAACCCCTTGATTACAAGGCGACGACGCTACCACTGCGCCATCGGGGAGGCCCTACTGTCATATGTAGACAACGGATTTTAAGGTGCATCGCCTTTACAGAAATATAGTTGTTTTCATGCCAATCATTTGAGATATGTATTTTAGGACATGAAATCAAGTCAAATGAACACACTTTGTTGCACCTTTTCGTAAGATTAGCACATTTATCCCTTTTTACTCCCTCTTTGATGCTTCAGCACCTATTTCCCTCCTTTTCGTTCATGTTTTGTTAAAAAAAATGAACAGAAAAAAAATGATTTTCACTCTTCTTGAACAGCTACATAAAATCCTATTGTCTCATTTTGTAGAGCAGAACCAGAGCTTCAAAATGCTTATAATATAAATTATACCATGTTTACCATAAATTGTTATTGGCTGCAGTGTTGACTAAAGAATGTTAATGTAACTGGTTTAGACCTGAAGGAAGGCATTTTACAGCACTTTTTTGAAAACATTTTCAGACCCTTCTCTTCCCTTTCCCAACAATAATTTCCCTCCTTAAAATCCGTTCCCTAGTCACATGTCTTGAGATTCTGCTGAACCTTTGTCCGACGCCAGGGAAGCTGTATTTTTTGGAATTTTCCGCTCATTTCGAAAAATCGCTATGATATTCCAAAATGTGAAAAATTATATATGCTTAGAAATTGCTTCCAGAGAATTCGCGTGGTTTACTTTTGCTGTTGGCTAGATATTGTCGTTACTTTCATACGTAGAAACGAAACTATTGCGAATATCTAGGCTAGGTAAGAGTGAATATAAACCAAGGTACCGACCACTGTCCTCAATTATAACACGCCGCGAGAGGTACTACTGAAGTTTTTTACTTGCAAAGGCAAGCTGGCAATCACTTGCAATAAGTACCTTTTGTTCGGAGTTCACCAGCGATTAGAGGAAATTCTTATCTCGCGAGTTCTGGTGAGATATCAAATCCGTTGAGAGGGCCCTGTCATCCGTGTGGATTCAAAATTACAGTTGGGTCTTTCTCGAGTTTGAGTTCGAATGACAGATTTTGTTTTGATTCTAATCGAGTTTTTATTTTTTAAAAAAACACACTTAAAATCGTATATTTGCATTTTAGTACCATGCATATAGATATATGTTTTATTACAGAAAGGCTTTTCCTGGTAAACGGCCGTGAACAGTCTGATTAAAGCAAATAGAAAAAATATATGTAAATGTACATTTTTCTGTTTCTAATACTGTATTGAACCTGCTTTGGAAATTGTGGCCATACAGGCTAGCTCTTTCCCCCCTGGGCCGCTTGGTTGAAGCCGAACAATAGGCGGTTGGGGACCAAGCAGTCCAGGGTTCGATGCCCGCCTGTACCTGCACGGTGCACATAAACAATAGAAACATACTATTGAGATTGGGGAAAACGATGGGGTTGCATATGAAATTATAGCGATTTTAATTGATGGACTGTGATATATGAATATGTATTATGTTAAGAATCTCTACATGATATGAGAATTGCAAGTCCACACCTTAATTTCAATTCCGGTCACACTTACACCGATGTCCTGGCGCTGTGTATTGTCTGCCGTTAGGGCCCCTGGTTGTCTCAACTGTCCGTGGTGTCAATCACACTACCCTCCGGTGACGATTCCTACATATATATCAGGCCGCGGAAGCACACGTCACAGTTCACATCTGTCTTCTGTACACTGACCAGTTACTTATATAATAGTTTATCTTGTGACGAAAACTATCCCGTTCATCGTAAATCAAGGGTTAAATGCTATGCTCTCAGCATTGACGGACACTGACTTCTAGACACAAGATGTTCAGTATAACCATTTTTACGCGGACTCTCAGCGCAACCTCTCGACAAAGACTTGTTAAGGCAAATCCTCAACACTTCTATCGCAGCTTCTCGGCAACAGATCCTCCGGCACAAGTTCTAGACACACACTTGTCACTTGAATTCTCAACACCGACTTCCAGCGCAACCTCTCAATGACGGACTTCTTGGTACAACTTTTAGACACATACTTGTCACTTGAATTCTCAACACCGATTCTTCTGTCTAGCTTATCGACGCACACTGAACCGCCAAATTTCACCGTTGGGTTAGGTTTTTTTGTCCATGTCCACTTTCTATTGGCTGGCGTGGAGGAGGGGGTTGGTTGCAGGGAAGAATGGAAATATTTCACGTTGGGGAGACAAAGGGGCTTCTGGGCTAGAAAGCGTAAATATAGCCGTCGCCTTTTGTGGGCAAGGCAAATGACCTTTGCTTGGCTTCTCTGAAACTGACGGGGATTTGGAAACGTACTGAATGTTCGATAATAATAATAAAGGAAGAAGAAAAATTATATATGTAGATATTGATAATAGTGTGCACGTATTCAAATACGGGTACATTATGCCCCTCCCAAGTGCGATACTTGGGACTGAAGAGATCTCAAGTGAAGCACTGACACAAGTAATGATAAACATTTGGCCACCTTGGTCGCCTGACTTAAATCCTGAAATTCGTTGCATTGATTAAATATGTTCCGTAGAACGTGAACAACAGCATTATTGCATAATAATAATAACATGTGTATCTATGCTTCCATTATACTACTACATGCTAGATCCCATACATAAAATTCAAAATACTGTTGGAGAGTAAATAGAAAACTAAATAAACAAGAAAATGATAATTCCCACAAATGAAATAATAATTCACCATTACCACACAAAACTAAGTACATATATATAATTGCCATAGAAATACAGTAGAAATAAAAAAGCGCTACAATTGAAATAGGAATGTTACATAATAATAATAATAAATGAAATAGATAGATATCAAATCCACTAAATAGGTTGGCAGCTATAAGAGTAAATAATGTTAATGATTTCACAAAATATTTAACAAAACATAAAACTTTACAATGAGAATAATCTTCTTTCATTCTTTTCGTGTCATGCGATCAGACTTTTAGCCTGACTTCCCTTGTTATCCTCCATTTTTGTGGACGGCTGGATAACTTTCTTATCACATTCGTCATCTGTTCTTCACAGTTCATTGGTATGAAGTTCATACGTTTCTTGATTGGAGTTCCATAATCCACCTTAATCTCATTAGTGTGACCATTAACTGTGCCTGGTTCTTTACTGACAAAATGTTTATGTTTCAATGACAGCCGATGTGACATTTGTTGCTTATTAGTCGATAAATAGTCACCGACTCGCACGTGATTCGCGATACCCTCTTCTGTGTATGCACCTTTCAAGTTAACTTTGAGAACCCTTTTTTCCGCCACATTTGCATTCAAACTTCTCATGTAATTGCATGCTTCGTCCTCATGGTTTACATTAATTTCATTGATCTCGTCAACTGTAAGTAGATGTTGAATTAGATAAGCTCGGTCGCTATTTAATATTCGCAATTCATTTGCACGTACTTATAACTAATTTGCACGTACTTAGAACTAATTTGCACGTACTTAGAATTCATTTGCATGTACTTAGAATACTTTACATTTATGTATTTGCATGTTTATAACTTTTTATGAATATATAATTATTTATTTTATGAAAAATATGTATATAGAAGGTAATTAGAGGTACTAAACGCTATGCATATGGTTTTATATTCATTACTGCAAAGTATGTAATGTATAAAATGTTAATATTAATGTTTATAATATTGAAAATAAGTTTTCTATGGTTTATGAACCGCTATGAACGGTGGTAATGGTACGAAAGAAGACGGTCCCGGTACTCGAACCCGCGATATGTAATATTATTAATTAGTACTATGTAATAATGTATGTTATTATTGTATTAAACACGGTGGTTTCACACGCTAGACAGAATACTGTCTCAGAATCTCGACTCGGCGGTGATGCCAGACAGAGAGAATGAATTAATATTCAGCGCAGGTAGAGGAGAAAGGAATTTTGGGGAAGCGCGCTCAAGGTCAAATGACGTCACAACGTCAGGACAAAGAAGGAATCTGATTGACCAATCAGAGAACGCGTCGGTAGATTTTCAGAACCGGTTTTTCCAAGGTTAACCAGTACGCAAGAACAGGGGAAAGCTATGCAATACTGTAGGGCAGGGGAGGGATTCAACCAGACAACAAAGAATGTCTGAGAATGCACAGCAAGGGTCAAATCTCTGAAGCTATGCGGTTTCCGCCGCCAATTAATATTCCGCTCAGGTTTGCCTCCAAGGCACAGGACGCTTTAGCGCAGGTTTTTTTTTTATCTGTACTATGAAGAAGGGAGAGCTATTAGGGACGGGGCCTACAGTTTTCACCATTTGCTTTTATCACGGGGTAACGAACCTAGGACCCTTTGATTATTGATTTAGGTAGTAAATGTATGTTACTGTGTGCTATTTAACTTAATTTTGAGTTTATTTTTTACCAAACTTTGACTTTATGTCAAACATTTTCACAGCTTATCCTTATTTTTACCAAAATAACACTATTTGTACTATTCAGGCAACACTTTTTATTAAATTTTGGTCTCACAAAGACATTTTTTTCAACGTTTAACTTATTATTTTACAACTTTATATTAATTTTTTACCAAAATAACACTATTTGTACTAATCAGCAACATTTTTTATTAAATTTTGGACTCACAAAGACATTTTCTCAACTTTTATCTGTTTATTTCACAACTTTATATTAATTTTTTACCAAAATAACACTATTTATACTATTCAGCAACATTTTTTATTAAATTTTGGACTCACAAAGACATTTTTTCAACTTTTAACATATTATTTTACAACTTTAAGTTAATTTTTTACCAAAATAACACTATTTGTACTATTCAAGCAACATTTTTTATTAAATTTTGGACTCACAAAGACATTTTTTCAACTTTTAACTTATTATTTTACAACTTTATGTTAATTTTTTACCAAAATAACACTATTTGTACTAATCAGCAACATTTTTTATTAAATTTTGGACTCACAAAGACATTTTCTCAACTTTTTTTCTGTTTATTTCACAACTTTATATTAATTTTTTACCAAAATAACACTATTTATACTATTCAGCAACATTTTTTATTAAATTTTGGACTCACAAAGACATTTTTTCAACTTTTAACATATTATTTTACAACTTTAAGTTAATTTTTTACCAAAATAACACTATTTGTACTATTCAAGCAACATTTTTTATTAAATTTTGGACTCACAAAGACATTTTTTCAACTTTTAACTTATTATTTTACAACTTTATGTTAATTTTTACAAAAATAACACTATTTGTACTATTCAGGCAACATTTTTTATTAAATTTTGTATTTACAAAGAGATTTTTTCAACTTTTAATTTATTATTTACAAGTTTATGCCTATTTTTTACTCAAATAACACAATTCTATCTGTTCAGGAAAGACTTTTAGTTACATTTTCGACACACAAAGTGTGTGTTCTCAACTTCTATCTGTTTATTTCACAAGTTTAGGCTTATTATTACCAAAATAATACAATTCAATCTGTTCAGGAAAGACTTTTAGTCGCATTTTCGACACACAAAGTGTGTGTTCTCAACTTTTATCTGTTTATTTCACAAGTTTAGGCTTATTATTACTCAAATAACACAATTCTATCTGTTCAGGAAAGATTTTTAGTTACATTTTCGACACACAAATTGTGTGTTCTCAACTTTTATTTATTTCACAAGTTTAGCCTAATATTTACTCAAATAGCACGATTTGAACGTGTTTTTTATTACATTTTGGACACATCCACACACACACACACACATCCACACACACACACACACATCCACACACACACACACACACACAGAAAGAGAGAGAGAGAGAGAGAGAGAGAGAGAGAGAGAGAGAGAGAGAGAGAGATTTTTTCCAAGTTTAGGTTTCTTTCCACTCAAATAACACAATTTAGTTGTGGTTTGAATTAAATTTTGGATGCAAAAGTATGTTTTGACAAGTTCTACCCTTTTATTTTACAAGTTTAGGCTTATTTTTACTCAAATAACACAATTTCATCTATTTAGGCAACATTTTGTTTTTTATATTTTACTCACAAAGACATTTTTTCAATTTTTAATGTATTATTTCACAAGTTTATGTAATTTTTTATTCTAATAACACAATTTTAACTATTCAGGCAACATTTTTTATTGCGATTTGGATTTACAAAGAGATTTTTTAAATTTTTGTATTAAATTTTCTATTTATTACGTTTTGTATTTCACATTCACTAATTTTTAAAGTTTTACTTTTTATTTTTATCTAAAAACTAAAGAAAAAAGTATTTTTAACTAAAAGTTATTTTATAGTTTTCGGTTTTCAGATTTCCACAATGCTATTTTTGGTTCTGTATTTCTATATTAGGATATTACAGTTCTAAGGTGTGTATAATATTTCAAAGTATTTTCAGGGTGTATTTGTTAATGCATTTGGATGATAACTATTAGGTTTTTGGACCAACTAATGTTAAGAATATTTCAACCAATCAGAAAACGCGTTGATTTTATTTCAACCAATCAGAGAAGGCGTCATTTTTGCTTATGAGGTATAAAAACTGCGTAAAAGCAAGCAGAAGCTATTTTGAGAAGTATTTGTGAAGCATTGTGTCAGAGAAGACATCAAGTTGTGATTATTGGCCGTGAGTTTCAGACAAAGAACTCAAGAGAACCTATAATTAAGGTAAATGATTTTTATTATGTAGCGTGTTTTTAAATAATATGTAAATGCTAATATTGAAACGAAGAAAACGTCAATACAAACCAAAAAGAATATGCGTAATGTGAACAAGTACTACAACTATATTTCTATTTTTTAGATGCTTCTAATTTTGTATGTGTGACTGAAAGGGACCATTAGTGAAAGATGGCGTCTTCAACCTCCACAAACAAGGCTAACCACACTACGGTGAGTACCTCGCAAGAGATTTTACCATTGGAATGTATATTTCTCCACTAGTTTTTTGAAATAATATATAAATCCAGAAAACAAAGAAACGAAAAAGTAAATACAGAAATGAATATGCGTAATATAAACAAGTACTACAACTGTGTTTCTATTTTTCAGGTGTTCTTATTTGTGTACCTGTGAGTGGAAGGATCTATTACTGGAAATAACGTCAACGAAGTAACCGACAAGGGCATGAGTAACATGATTTCAGATGTTATCCATAAGGATTCTGTGTTGGAGATTTTGAAGAGGTATACACCTAGCAAGTATATTATATGCAGGGGTTGTTATCTAAATGTAGGCAACCATTTTTATGAGTGCGAGTGCGTATGCTGTAAAGATGAATTTCTGATTTCCGAATGTTTTTCTATTTGCCAAGGGGAAAGCCGTTTGTATGAATGCCAGCATTGTGTTGAGTGGATGTGCGAGAGAATCCAGTGTTATTTGCAGGATCAGGACAATACAAAACATATTTTTGATTTTTATATTACTAACCATGAGGATGTTGCGGATGCTTTGACGGCACACGAGGTACAGACAGAATACAAAGCTTTTTATAGTGTGTTATGTGAAATTTCAAACAATATCGAACTAGTGAAAACTCTTATAGATTCTATACGCTCAGCAGAGCTTACTTATGCTAGCACAGGATTTTTGTGAGAGTTGAATAAAGAGAGACTGACTAATAACAGCGAAAATGGTGCAATACATTATTGATGTACAAGGATTTATTTATAACAGAAAATTTATATTGCGTGAGATTTGTGTGAGTTCTACAAATTTGGACACTGTGTATTATGCGCTTGTGAGTGTTCCCGATTATTTCAAAGAGAACAAAGATTCGCGCTGGGTTAAAGACAATCTCCATGCATTAATGTATGATATTCCTTGTGGATGTGAAATATACTATGTCCGGAGGGCAGTTAGGAACTTGAACTGTCAAGCTGGTACATTTTTCTGCAAAGGAAAATCCCAAATTATCAGAGATTTGTTTAATATTGATAACATTGTTGATTTACAAACTGTAAACTGTCCATCCCTTAAGAATTTGTATATGTTTCAAGGAGGATTGTGCAAGTATCATTCTGATACTTCTCCCCCAGCTGAACAAGGTTGCGCATTCAGAAATGTTCAAAGACTTGTATGTTGGTACAATAATAAAAATATTAAGGTGTAATGTATTTTAGTGCAAATAATAAAGATTTGTGAAAAAGAAATGTTTTCTATGTTGTTATTTAGTTTTAAAGCCTGCATTCAAGGTATTTTCAAGTATTACCGTTTTTTTTTTTGAGTGATTGACTTAATACCAGGAGTTATACGAGCCGTATTTTAACTACAATCACTATATGTCTATGAGGACTAAAATCCACTGATTGAACCTTAAAGCTTAGGCTTACTATGTATATTGATTACTCACAGGACAACACGAATCTTACAGAGGATTGTAGGAGGCATAGGCCCACACGCCAGAGCCTTATTAGCCTGCAAGAACAACTTATATGTTGAATTGTGACTGTTTAGAAATAATATTTATAAAGTTTAAATCATTTTCATTAGATTACATATATATTTTGGATTCAAATAAAACACTCAAGTTAAGTTTTTTAAGTTTATTTTTATTTAATATACAAATATAGAATATATCAAATTTACATATATGAAAAATACTCTACCAAAGAGCAAAAGTCACATAGGGATTACGATTTAGCCGATGCTGAAATTCTTCCATGATGGATTTGTAGTAAGAGAGAAATTTTTGCCATTGGTTAAAGTTGAGGGTGACTCCACCAGAGATGTTGGTGATTTCCACTTTTATGTTTTCTCCACTGTCCTCGAAGGTGAAGTAAAGTTCTTCTATAATGTTTATAGATCTGAACCTGTCTTCTTGTGTGGGGAATTTGTTTTTGTAAGTGTCGAAGATCGCATCTGATTTGTACACGCATGATGGGTACTCTTCTCTATTTAGGACAATGTAATTTTTTCATGTTTCAAAATCAATTCAGTGTTTGTGAAAGTACCTCGAATAATGATATCCATGTTGGCAACGATGATGAATCTGGTTTCTGGTTTTATGTTGTTCATTTGGTGGGTACCTCGGATAGACTGCATTTTGGTTTGCTATCAATAAAAAGTTTTAAACATATGCAACTAGTGCTACAAAAGGAACGGAAATTATCGACAATTTCTGGATTATAACTAAAATTCAGTTTGCCTTTTACATATCCAATATTTACAGACCAACACTAACTAGACTTCGATTTATATAAATGTAGCGGGAACTATATTTCTGAGAATCAAACTATATTAGGATTATATGTTAAACTTATACAAAACCAGATTATTCTATGTAAGTATATTTATATTGACTGGATTATTTAACAGATCAAACAGAAAGAAGGCAAAATTCACTAAACGTAGG
>NW_028143816.1:0-32000 GCF_977018435.1 Lepisma saccharinum
ATTTATGACACTTTTAAAACATTCTCTTACATCAGCAACTTTGTCTGTGTTTGCTGTCTTTCGTAACACTATCTGTAACACTTCTTCTGGCGGACTATTCTGATAAATTTCATTCATTCTCATGAACATTCTCATGAAAAACATGGTAATCCTGCACAATTGGGTTGTATTAATACGCATGCGCGAGATCCATGCATTTCGCGAGGCGGAAGATGTACAACGTTGCCAGATCTCTTTGCAGCGTCTTCGCTGCCATTAGGGGTGTGTAGGGGGCAGCACGCATATTAATGAGCAATTGCACATTCCAATATCTACCGGTATCGTGGGTATTTCTTGTTGCAGATTTTTGCGAGGTGGAAGATCTCCAACGTTCCAGTTCTCTTCTTTTTGGCATCTTCGCTGTCATTAGGGGTGTGAGGGGAAGATTTTTTTGGGTCGGGAAGGGAATTTTTTAAATCCCGATATTCCCTGCATTAGGGATGTGAAAAATTAGCCATTTCCGGAGTAGTCGGGAAGTGATAGAAATTTCCCGAACAATTTCCGATAATTTTCACACACTTCATTTTAAAACGACCATTTGGCATTTCTCGACTGCTTATAATAACGAAAAGTCGACGTCCGTGAAGTTAGCACCGAATTGAAACGAGAAGTAAGCGACCTGAACGCAGATGAAGCAAAGGATATAGATGGTAGCTCAGGGTTGCCAGGAGTGTAAAAAAAAGCCATCCAATTCAAGAGAGCCGGAAAATTATGCAAATAGCAGTTTATGAATTTATATTTGTTTTCGGGTGGGGGGAGGGGGGGAATACACGAAAGTCACCGATATTACAAAAATGTATGCACGTACGGATACAAATGCAATTGTAATGGGTAAATTGGAAAAAAAAAACCGCAAAAAAAAACCTAGGATTTCATAACTACAACATTTTTCTATAAGCCTGCATACTCAACATCATTCTTCCTACTATATTCTAGCATCTAGAGTACTCCCACCGAATTGAAATGTTACAAAATAACGTATACGAGGGAATAATGAAAAACTTAATGTCCCGCGGTGTCCAACCTGTGGCCCGCGAGGATTTGGTTTCCCAAAGAAATCAAAGCAGGTTCCTTCCCCAAAAACCCTGTATGCTCCATATATTTTTTCGAATCCGATTCTAGGTTCTAGGGCATTTTCAATGTAATCGTACGTACCGAGTATAAGGGGGAAATTTTAAAATTCCCTCATGTCCAAACTGTGGCCCCGAACATCTGATAATCTAGGGTGTCGTAAGCACATCCTTTGTTTATCACCCTGTATAGTCAAAATATTTCTTCGAACGATATTCTTGCCTCTAGGGAACTAGCACCGAATTGAAATGTCGCATAATAACGAATACGAAGGAATAATGAAAAACTTATTGTCCCGCGGTACCCAACCTGTGTTCCGCGAGGATATCGTTTCACCTTGAAATCAAAGTACGTTCCTTCGCCAATCACCCTGTATGCTCCATATATTTCTTCGAATCGTATTCTAGGTTCTAGGGCATTTTCAATGGAATCCTATGTACCGAGTATAAGGGGGAAATTTTAAAATTCCCTAATGTCCAAACTGTGGCCCGCGAAGATCTGATAATCTAGGGTGTCGTAACCACATCCTTTGTTTATCACCCTGTATAGTCAAAATATTTCTTCGAACAATATTCTTGCTTCTAGGGAACTTGCACCGAATTGAAATGTCACATAATAACGTATACGAGGGAATAATGATAAACTTAATGTCCCACAGTACCCAACCTGTGGCCCGCTAGGTTTTGCTTTTACAATGAAATCAAAGTACGTCCCTTCGGCAATCACCCTGTATGCTCCATATATTTCTTCGAATCGTATTCTAGGTTTTAGGGCAATTTCAATGGAATCGTACGTACCGAGTATAAGGGGGAAATTTTAAAATTCCCTCATGTCCAAACTGTGGCCCGCGAAGATCTGATAATCTAGGGTGTCGTAAGCACATCCTTTGTGTATCACCCAGTATAGTCAAAATATTTCTTCGAACGATATTCTTGCTTCTAGGGAACTACCACCGAACTGAAATGTCACAAAATAACGTATACGAGGGAATAATGAAAAACTTAATGTCCCGCGGTGCCCAACCTGTGCCCCGCGAGGATTTGGTTTCACCATGAAATCAAAGTACGTTCCTTCGGCAATCACCCTGTATGCTCCATATATTTCTTCGAATCGTATTCTAGGTTCTAGGGCATTTTCAATGGAATCCTACGTACCGAGTATAAGGGGAAAATTTTAAAATTCCCTAATGTCCAAACTGTGGCCCGCGAAGATCTGATAATCTAGGGTGTCGTAAGCACATCCTTTGTTTATCACCCTTTATACTCAAAATATTTCTTCGAACAATATTCTTGCTTCTAGGGAACTAGCACCGAATTGAAATGTCACAAAATAACGTATACGAGGGAATAATGAAAAACTTAGTGTCCCGCGGTGCCCAATCTGTGGCCCGCGAGGATTTGGTTTCACCATGAAATCAAAGTACGTTCCTTCGGCAATCACCCTGTATGCTTCATATATTTCGTCGAATCGGATTCTACGTTCTAGGGCATTTGAAATGTAATAGTACGCACCGAGTATAAGGGGGAAATTTTAAAATTCCCTCATGTCCAAACTGTGGCCCGCGAAGATCTGATAATCTTGGGTGTCCTAAGCACCTCCTTTGTTTGTCACCCTGTATAGTCAAAATATTTCTTCGAACGATATTCTTGTTTCTAGGGAACAAGCAGCGAATTGAAATGTCACAAAATAACGTATACGAGGGAATAATGAAAAACTTAATGTCCCGCGGTGCGCAACCTGTGGACCGCGAGAATTTGGTTTGACCATGAAATCAAAGTACGTTCCTTCGGCAATCACCCTGTATGCTCCATATATTTCTTCGAATCGTATTCTAGGTTCTAGGGCATTTTCAATGGAATCGTACGTACCGAGTATAAGGGGGAAATTTTAAAATTCCCTCATGTCCAAAGTGTGGCGCCCGAAGATCTGATAATCTAGGGTGTCGTAAGCACATCCTTTGTTTATCACCCTGTATAGTCAAAATATTTCTAAGAACGATATTCTTGCCTCTAGGGAACTAGCACCGAATTGAAATGTCGCATAATAACGAATACGAAGGAATAATGAAAAACTTATTGTCCCGCGGTACCCAACCTGTGTTCCGCGAGGATATCGTTTCACCTTGAAATCAAAGTACGTTCCTTCGCCAATTACCCTGTATGCTCCATATATTTCTTCGAATCGTATTCTAGGTTCTAGGGCATTTTCAATGGAATCCTATGTACCGAGTATAAGGGGGAAATTTTAAAATTCCCTCATGTCCAAACTGTGGCCCGCGAAGATCTGATAATCTTGGGTGTCGTAATCACATCATTTGTTTATCACCCTGTATTATCAAAATATTTCTTCGAACGATATTCTTGCTTCTAGGGAACTAGCACCGAATTGAAATGTCACAAAATAACGTATACGAGGGAATAATGAATAACTTAAATGTCCCGCGGTGCCCAACCTGTGGCCGCGTGGATTTGTTTCACCATGAAACCAAAGTACGTTCCTTCGGCAATCACCCTGTATGCTCCATATATTTCTTCGAATCGTATTCTAGGTTCTAGGGCATTTTCAATGGAATCCTACGTACCGAGTATAAGGGGGAAAATTTAAAAATTCCCTAATGTCCAAACTGTGGCCCGCGAAGATCTGATAATCTAGGGTGTCGTAACCACATCCCTTGTTTATCACCCTGTATAGTCAAAATATTTCTTCGAACGATATTCTTGCTTCTAGGGAACTAGCACCGAATTGAAATGTCACAAAATAACGTATACGAGGGAATAATGAAAAACTTAGTGTCCCGCGGTGCCCAATCTGTGGCCCGCGAGGATTTGGTTTCACCATGAAATCAAAGTACGTTCCTTCGGCAATCACCCTGTATGCTTCATATATTTCGTCGAATCGGATTCTACGTTCTAGGGCATTTGAAATGTAATAGTACGCACCGAGTATAAGGGGGAAATTTTAAAATTCCCTCATGTCCAAACTGTGGCCCGCGAAGATCTGATAATCTTGGGTGTCCTAAGCACCTCCTTTGTTTGTCACCCTGTATAGTCAAAATATTTCTTCGAACGATATTCTTGTTTCTAGGGAACAAGCAGCGAATTGAAATGTCACAAAATAACGTATACGAGGGAATAATGAAAAACTTAATGTCCCGCGGTGCGCAACCTGTGGACCGCGAGAATTTGGTTTGACCATGAAATCAAAGTACGTTCCTTCGGCAATCACCCTGTATGCTCCATATATTTCTTCGAATCGTATTCTAGGTTCTAGGGCATTTTCAATGGAATCGTACGTACCGAGTATAAGGGGGAAATTTTAAAATTCCCTCATGTCCAAAGTGTGGCGCCCGAAGATCTGATAATCTAGGGTGTCGTAAGCACATCCTTTGTTTATCACCCTGTATAGTCAAAATATTTCTAAGAACGATATTCTTGCCTCTAGGGAACTAGCACCGAATTGAAATGTCGCATAATAACGAATACGAAGGAATAATGAAAAACTTATTGTCCCGCGGTACCCAACCTGTGTTCCGCGAGGATATCGTTTCACCTTGAAATCAAAGTACGTTCCTTCGCCAATTACCCTGTATGCTCCATATATTTCTTCGAATCGTATTCTAGGTTCTAGGGCATTTTCAATGGAATCCTATGTACCGAGTATAAGGGGGAAATTTTAAAATTCCCTCATGTCCAAACTGTGGCCCGCGAAGATCTGATAATCTTGGGTGTCGTAATCACATCATTTGTTTATCACCCTGTATTATCAAAATATTTCTTCGAACGATATTCTTGCTTCTAGGGAACTAGCACCGAATTGAAATGTCACAAAATAACGTATACGAGGGAATAATGAATAACTTAAATGTCCCGCGGTGCCCAACCTGTGGCCGCGTGGATTTGTTTCACCATGAAACCAAAGTACGTTCCTTCGGCAATCACCCTGTATGCTCCATATATTTCTTCGAATCGTATTCTAGGTTCTAGGGCATTTTCAATGGAATCCTACGTACCGAGTATAAGGGGGAAAATTTAAAAATTCCCTAATGTCCAAACTGTGGCCCGCGAAGATCTGATAATCTAGGGTGTCGTAACCACATCCCTTGTTTATCACCCTGTATAGTCAAAATATTTCTTCGAACGATATTCTTGCTTCTAGGGAACTTGCACCGAATTGAAATGTCACATAATAACGTATACGAGGGAATAATAATAAACTTAATGTCCCACAGTACCCAACCTGTGGCCCGCTAGGTTTTGCTTTTACAACGAAATCAAAGTACGTTCCTTCGGCAATCACCCTGTATGCTTTATATATTTCTTCGAATCGGATTCTACGTCCTAGGGCATTTTAAATGTAATAGTTCGCACCAAGTATAAGGGGGAAATTTTAAAATTCCCTCATGTCCAAACTGTGGCCCGCGAAGATCTGATAATCTTGGGTGTCCTAAGCACCTCCTTTGTTTATCACCCTGTATAGTCAAAATATTTCTTCGAACGATATTCTTGTTTCTAGGGAACAAGCAGCGAATTGAAATGTCACAAAATAACGTATACGAGGGAATAATGAAAAACTTAATGTCCCGCGGTGCTCAACCTGTGCCCCGCAAGGATTTGGTTTCACCATGAAATCAAAGTACGTTCCTTCGCCAATCACCCTGTATGCTCCATATATTTATTCGAATCGTATTCTAGGTTCTAGGGCATTTTCAATGGAATCCTATGTACCGAGTATAAGGAGGAAATTTTAAAATTCCCTCATGACCAAACTGTGGCCCGCGAAGATCTAATAATCTAGGGTGTCATAAGCACATCATTTGTTTATCACCCTGTATAGTCAAAATATTTCTTAGAACGATATTCTTGCTTCTAGGGAAGTAACACCGAACTGAAATGTCACAAAATAACGTATACGAGGGAATAATGAAAAACTTAATGTCCCGCGGTGCCCAACCTGTGCCCATCGAGGATTTGGTTTCACCACGAAATCAAAGTACGTTCCTTCAGCAATCACCCTGTATGCTCCACATATTTCTTCGAATCGTATTCTAGGTTCTAGGGCATTTTCAATGTAATCGTGCGTACCGAGTATAAGGAGGAAATTTTAAAATTCCCTCATGACCAAACTGTGGCCCGCGAAGATCTAATAATCTAGGGTGTCATAAGCACATCATTTGTTTATCACACTGTATAGTCAAAATATTTCTTCGAACGATATTCTTGCTTCTAGGGAAGTAACACCGAACTGAAATGTCACAAAATAACGTATACGAGGGAATAATGAAAAACTTAATGTCCCGCGGTGCCCAACCTGTGCCCATCGAGGATTTGGTTTCACCATGAAATCAAAGTACGTTCCTTCCGCAATCACCCTGTATGCTCCATATATTTCTTCGAGTCGGATTCTAGGTTCTAGGGCATTTTCAATCGAATCATACGTACCGAGTATAAGGGGGAAATCATAAAAACAAGCAACTTTTCCTAGTAAACTTTACCTCGATACTGCATAGTTTCTGCGCTATAAGCGCTGAAAATCTATCCTGTATATATGCAACCCAACACAGCATACGAACGTTCTGGCATAACTTCCAGGGGCGCGCGCTAGGTTTGCCACTAGCGTCACTTGACAGTATTACCCTAGCAAAATACGAATGAATATTGATAATTGATGTTGTAAGAAGTATTTACAGTACTTACAAACTTACCAAGTCAAAGGTTTCCAATAAGTGGGGACTTAAATTAAGAACGCTCATTGCAAAAAGTCTCCATCGTGTTTCGACGGTCATGAATAATCCCATAACATTAAATGCTAGTCGCCTGGTTTCAAACACTCACGACTGTAACAATGTATTTGGAAATTATACCTTGGCATGTAGCGTAATTTCGTAATAAGCATAATTGTGTTTAGTGAATTCTTCTTGCCCCAGAATCCAGATTGTATATTGGTTATTTTGTGACCTTGGCCTCAGTGGCGTGCGCAAGGGGAAAGGGTTAGTGGGCGTTATAATCCTCCTTTTTGGTCCGGTATTTCTTTAAAAAAGAACGTCTAAGGCATGAAAAGATGGCAAAATGAAGGCTGACTACTAAAAAATGTATACGTACCCCCCCCCCCCCCTTCCGGAAATCCTGGGCAGCCACTGCTTGGCCTCACAACGCTTTGCTTTGTGTTTCTTACGCGGGCGCTGTAGATACAAATCCTGAGGTTCCTTAGTACGGACCGAATTACGTTTCGCTGAAACCTGTTTATCTGAATGTACACAGAATACTCCTTGCATGTGAATATCCTTTATTAATTTCATTCTGAATAAATTTTTGTTTAAACGACGTTATTAATTTTATTGCAAGAGATATAACCATTAATTTGTTTTTACTACGGGCCTTGCTCCCTGCTCCCGTATTATGTAAAAAAAAAAGTAAAGTGCTCCCCTGTGCTTAGCACCAAGCTATGAAGGCGTATAGGGTGTGGGGTAACGCCCCACACTTCTCTCATCCGGTCATGGGTGGGGGGATGTGATCAGCATCACGCCCTGACTGCCTTTACCCCCCAGGGTTTTCCCCAGGTACCCATGTCATTCGACGCTGGGTGTACGCCGGGGCCGCTTCCAACGTAAGAAAAGTTCCCGGATTTGAACCGGCCGGGGATCGAACCCGGGACCTTGAGCATGGTAGTCAGACGCATTACCGACTTTTTTTTTATTTACAATATAACTCTATTACCTACTACTACTTTTTATTAGGGTTTAACCATACTTCATTTGTAGTTACATTCACCAATATTACATTATATTGTTGAGTCATACAGTGTATGTTGAATATAGTTTGCATATAACTTTTTTTTTTACTTGGTAAAATTTTTCCATATTCACTGCGGTAATAGTCCCTTATATTGTTTCCTGTTTGTAAGGTATTGATTATACAAATCTTTCACTGTTAGCTGATTATAGTCTGTTTTCTTTATAAGTCCATATACATATTCATTATAGCTTCTTGATATACTTTTTGTGAAGTGGGAATTTTTATCTCATTCACTGGTGCTTCTAATGGAATATCTCTTATATATGTATATCCTTGAATATCCTGGACATTTTCTTTAGATTGAATCATTGAAAAATACCGATGATTAATCAAAGCTTTTGTTTTTTTACCAACATCCATGATACTCATTCCTCCTTGCTGTTTTTGTGAGCTAAGTGTCTGTTGATTCACTCGGAAAACGTTTCCTGCCCAAAGGAACAGGTTTAAACTTTTCTTTATTCGTGCTAAGTTACGATTATCACATGGCCAAATTTGGGCTTCATACCACAATTTTGATAAAATATATACATTTGCTATTTTAACTCGCGTACATAAAGTGAAGGGTCGTTGTATAAATTTGTGTATGGTATAATTAATATTCTGATATATATTTATCATAGCTAAGTTTTATGCTTTTTGTAGTGTCATTTGTAAAAAACACTCCTAGGATTTTAACTTGATCCACTTTTTTAAATATCACATCAGGTAGGTGTTAGTAGAGTAAATGATACTTTCTGGGCCACCCCCCAAAATCTAACCATTTTATAGTGATCTCTTCAAGTGTAATTTAATCAAAAATAAAAATGTAGCTGTTTTTCTAAGTGTAAAAAAGTGAAAATTTGCTTCACGCAAGAGTTCAACATTCAATTTTTATAGATTAAAATCGCAAGATTTAGATAATTCCCCTTATTTTTAAAATTTCACTTTTTTAAAATTCTAAGTGTAAATAAATAACTAATTTTATTAAAAAATGTTATTTATTTGTTTTGAATAGGGTTGAATTTCAAAATCCTTTTTCTATTGCAGATTTTTCTAAGCAAATTAAATATTAACAGAAATGTTGGAAAGAATTCTCATGTAACCTAGTGTTTTTTTTTACTCAGACAAATCAATAGTTTTGTCACGAGAATTCTTTGCATTCCAAACATTCCTGAGTGTGTGCGTGTGTGTGTAGAGATTGATGCACTTACGGGTGCGTGTGAACATTAAGACATTGACCTGTTAAGAATGCCACATCAATAATACTGGCTCGGGGAATGTCATGTGACTTGTGCTGATTGGTTGGCTAAGGGGAATTTCCCGATTAGTAAATTGAGCTTATAAATAGAGGTTTGCTATCTTAAATTATTATTTGTGAATTAGAGGTTGTAAGAAGAGGTTTCTTAATAATTAATTACCTAAAATTATATAGTTTTTGAGCTGAAACATATAAAAAGTAAATATTTATTGGTGTATAGTATATTTTTTATAAAATTTTCTATTTTCCTACGGATTTTTAATAATATAAATTCATAATTATTTTTAATTAAATATATTAACCTAAAAAATTATATATATAAAACCTAATTATAAAAAATAAAATGAATAACAAACAAATTAAATTTAACCAAAAACAAGAAATTTTACATCATGTTGTATATGATACAACAGATATAAAATAATGAAGCATTAGATATTCCAAATTTTCTAGCTAATCTTAAATCCAAAATTAAAAATGAAATCTGTAAAAAACTTACAGAATTTTCCCTCAAAATATATTTTATTTTATCATCAAAGTATAAAAATCCTCGTAATGAAAAAAAATATTTTCATCCTATCCATGTGTTAATTTTACACAATGATGACATTCTTAAATTAGATGATATTTATGATAGAATTTGTGAAGAACTCAAGTTAAAACAACAAGAGTTCCAAGGGAGAGGTTCAGGTTGGTCACTTTGTGAGACAAACCATAAACTTGAATTGAAAATAGCAAAATATACCCCCCTTGGGGGTGGATCTAGTTATATTAAACTGCCTGAACAGATTGAAAGAAAAAAAGCTGTATTGAATATTAAAAATAATGATAATAAATGTTTTCTCTGGTGCATCGTACCATATTTTCATCCAGATAAAAATCATAAATACCGTGTCTCCCAATACAAAAATTTTGAAACAAAATTTTAAAAAGCCATGTCAGGAATAAAATATCCAGTACACATCTCAGCTATCGAGCAATTTGAAAAACAATATAAACAATATAATAATCAATGGACAGCTGTGCATGTTTATTGTTATATTGAAAATCATGATATTAATATACTTAAACACCATTCACAACCATATGGTGCACATATTATAAGATTATTATATGTTAAAAAGGGAAACAAGAAACACTGTTGTCTCATACAGATCTCCCAAAATTGGTAAGAAAACAAATAATATCAGTTCATTATAAAATTACTATATGTGATAGATGCCTGTCAATATTTTATGGAAGGGGTAACAAATCATGCGAACAGCAATTAGAGGAACATGTTGAAAAATGTTATCTTTATCCTCATGTAACTTACAAATTTCCATCCAAAAATATAAAATTTTCTAATTATAATTCATTAGTACAACATCTATTTGTAATCTATGCTGATTATGAAACAATACAGAAACCAATGGCAACATGTATCCCAGATTCGAATGTATCCAGTACAACAAATATAGCTAAGCATGAAGCATGTAGCTTTGGACTAAAATTAGTAAAAACTTATGGAAAAGCAGTCCACATATATATATTGTTGTAATCCCGTCTTACCTGGGATCTGAGGTCACAGGGATGTTTCAATAATACATTTTAGGTAGAGCTTAAATGTATCTGTTAGCTGAACCTGCTCCGATTAAGAGGGAAGAGATATGGAAAGTTGAGTTAAAGGTTATTCACGCTTGTTCATACCTGGTAGGTGAGTGAAGTTCTTGTCCAGATGCTTCTTACAGACCGAATTGTGACTGATGCCAAGGTTCTATCCTGCGACTCTTGGCTCACCAAACCGAGCGATCCCGCGCGACTCGCTGCATGCTAGGGAGCCGTAACTCCGTGTTCCGTCGTCGTAGTTCAGTAGTTGTAATGTGTTGTAGAGTAAAATGTAATCAGAGACTAATGAGAGTTCGATGATACAAGTAATCCAAATGAGAGTCCAATGAGCCAAAATGAGATGAAGATGTACCCCTCAACGTGCGACATCGTATGTGGTTTCAATTGGATGGAGCGCCTGCACATTTTGATGGCACAGTGCGAACCCTTTTGCACCATACCTACCCACAGCGCTGGATCGGCAGAGAGGGCCCCGTCCCCTGGCCCGCCCGTTCGCCTGACCTCACACCAATGGATTTCTTCTTGTGGGGCCATGTGAAAACACTCGTCTACTAGACCCCGGTGCCTGACAAGGAAACATTGGTAGCGCGGATACTTGCAGCATCGGCCGAGGTGTGTACCATGCCAGGGATTTTTGATAGGGTTCGCCATAATTTCCTGCGACGCTGCAATGCCTGCATTGAATGTGGTGGTCGTCAATTTGAGCAACTTTTGTAACAACGTCAGTCCGGGGTACGACTACGTACTACGTACTATTCCTATCTGTAATTGCACCTTTGCGTGGCAATAAACCTCCTGTGCCCGTAGTTGCTGTGTTTGTCCTGCTGGCGCACGACCTCTGTGTGACATCCCCTCGGTGCTGCTACGGGAAATCCCTCGTCCTGCATTTGTTGTCTCCTTGACAGGTACCATTCCCCGTCCGGTCCCCTTTCTCTTTTGTTGAACCGTGCTTTGTTCTTGCTGCGGTGTCTCCCCACTGTGTTTGGGGACTCCCCACGCGCTGCATGTGTTTTTTTCCCGCTGTGCAATTGTTACTTCATGCTTCATTGCTTCTTTTGTCCCTACCGTTGTCGATCGCTACCCTTTCCCTTCACTTGTCTTGCGGGACACTCCTATTTCCTTTGTGGAACCCCATGCGCATGCGTTACGCAGCTGCCGCCTAGTGTTTTTCGGATGGGCGACTTTGGTGTTCCTTTTGACTTCGTTTGTTCCGCCTTTCTATCTTCACTGGTACTGGCTGTACAGAGGTGTAAAGTTCATTTTCACACGTTTTCGGCGTTGTCTAGCTCCTCACGGAGGCATCTCTCGGCAAAGTGGAAGGGGAACTTTCGTCTCTATTTCATGGGAGGTATCTGTGGTTTTCGTTTGTACTATACCTTTAGAATCACCCTGTATATATATGATTTCTCTACAATTAAAATTGCATTGCATATGGTATTTTCAGGTAAAGTTTCATGAAACCTACATATTAACTTAATATTTGTTCGATCAATAATAACTACCAATTTTCTTTTTGATGCATTGATCAAAAACATTGGTCTGTGAATTATAAACTCGTCTGGATTACAATACATATCGATATTTCCTTCAGTTACGCTTTTAAATGTACTAAACGCTTCATATAATTTCAAATAATCTTGATCTGCAATGTTTAAATTGTAATTTTCACGTGGGAATACCTCATTTCGACCATTCTTCAGATATGCAATTTTTAATTTTACAATTATCAAACTGGTTGCTATCTTTTTCCTGATTGTCGTCTCTCCCTGTCTGAAACAATACAGCTACAACTCTGGCATATCGTATTGTAGAGTTTGAAACTGATTAGTAATATCGAATTCAAAAAATTTACCCTCCTCTGACCTCTGTATGAATTGATATGTATAAAATTGTATCGGAATTTGCGGATTTTTCAAAATGTTGGCTTTGTATTTGAGAGCATAATTCGATTCATATTCAACTATAGGCATGCGTAACTCCATAGACTGAATCACACATTTTGCAGCTTCGGGTAAACTAGCATCATTGGCTGTTCCATCTGGATTCAAAGATTTGTATCTCATTATCGAATTATGATCATTGGGTGATCTGCGAAATATGATATTTAAACCACCTTTCCACATAATTTCTTTATAATCAGAGAAAAAGCCAAATAGCAATCTCATGGGGAACAATACTGTGAGACTTTTTGCTTGAATTTTTGTTCCAGCCTCGAACCCACCAACTTTTTAATATACATTCTCTGATTTGGATAATTTTAATGTCCCCACTGTAGTGGATGTAATTCCAGGATAATCAATTCTGTCTATGACTGTACCATGCTTTCTGATTTCAATTTGTGAGAATAAAAATGGAACAAAATTATCTATAAGTTTTACATTAGCAGTAGCTGGATATTCTTCACCATTACTTTTCTTGACGATGTCAAATTTTATATACAAATCTGATCTATGTGAATGAATAAAACCGTCCCCTATTGTAATGTCAAATTGAATATCTTTATTCGGTTCATTGAGGTTAGCAAACGTCCTCCTGTTTGGAGGAATTGACTGCAACTCATAACTCTCGATATTTTCCATTGGTATTTATTTATTTATTTTAAATATTAATTTCTATTATTGCAGTGGTATTAGCACCGGCAAAATAGATGATCTCGTTTTTCTCATTTGTAATTGTTATCTCTATGTAATTCACTTTCTCAAGAGAAACAGAGAAATGGACTGGTGGGATTGGGGAATAGATGATAGGTTCCATAAATTCTGAATTTGGCTGAAATGTAGCAATGGTACCTGTCTCTTTGTGCTACCAACTGAATTTTCTTCAGCTTTGATAATAATTTTTTTGGCAATGTTGCAGTGAATATTCAATGTTTCTATAGCTAGGAATTTTGGTATAAATGTACCTATGTGCCTAATACCTGCTTCTAATTTGCTATTGTTGGGGAAACCTAGAAGTTCGCCCATGCTAGAAAGGTCTACTGTTTATTTGGTGGATACGATCTCTACTCTGTGTGTTACAGAGTTTTGAGATATCAATACAGTGTTAGGAAGTTCAGATTTTAAAGTAGATAAATTATATTGTCCAGGAGAAATAATAATTTTTTCATTACCTACAAATATAGAATTGTTGTAGGTAGTTACATTTGGCATCAGATACATGCTGTAGAAGGCTCTCAGAGCTATGGATTTTGGATAGATAATATCATCGTGGAGATGTAGTTTCAAGACCGAAGTCTCGCTGGAGAGATGAAAAATTCCCATATTTAATATTCCGCACTGCTTTTTGAAAATCTTGTAATTTGATGTTATATATTCTATTTAATATTCTAAGCATCGTACTGCAAACATGACCACATATAATTTGATCGAAATCTTGAAGACGTTCGTCGTTGTATTAAATCTTAACATGTTTTAAATAATGAATTAATTCTGTAGGGGGTACCCCTCCGAAAGAATCTAAAATAAAACCATTGTTATTTTGTTTATAATAGCATCCAGTGGGTACCAATATTTTCGGACTTATTCAAATTCACCACGCTACATGATCGTGAGAAAGGGGGACTATCTTTAAAGAGAGAATCAGACATGAACCCCCCTGAAATGTCGAATTTTAAATATTTTAACTAAAGATTCAATGTCTTAGTTCGTGAGCGCTTCTTCTTTTTTTTTAATTTTCCGAGTGCTCTGGACTTCACACCACTGCCTAATTTTCTTTGCATGGCAAGATTAAGACGCTTCTGCTCTTCTAGTTCTGCCTTATTCTTTTCTGAATCAATTACAGTTTTGACAATAGCAGCACTGCCACCAGCTAAACTCCCCACTGCCCCTAAAGCCGCCAGGATAGCTGGAATGCTGAATATGAATCCACCACTATGTGTTTTTTTTCTTGTATTTTGCAAACATTTTAATTGTGGTGTACTAAGTAATAATTTCATTCCATTTCCTTTGGTTATACATTGTCTCTTCCTTTCCTGTTGTTTTTAGTTAAAATTGGATTAATTTTTAAATTTTTAAGATCATGATATGGAATTTGGTATACAATTCCTTTAGGTTTCATGTTGTTTTTTATTATTATTATTTTCATAGCAATGGTTGTACCCAATGCTGTTATTCGTTCACCTAATGATGCATCTCTGCTGGATAATCTTCCAAATGCAGTCTCTTCCAATTTTTGATCAGCCACATGACGACCATCCAGATCTTTGTGTGTGTGTTGTATGCAATGTCATGTTCTTTACAAGCTGCATCGAGAGGATTGATCCCCCGTCCCCTCTTTTTAATTGTTTCTCAAGTTTTGTCCCAGGACCACAGTATTGGTAACCAGGTACATGTAACTCGAATGGGAGCTTATTAATAATATCATTTACCAAATCTCGACCCTCTTCTACATTCAGGAATTAAGGGGGTAGAGTATTGATAATTTTAATTAAGTATCCTATACCTTTTTGATCATTTACAACAAAATGAGCTAGTTTATTGCTAATGATGTCTACAATACCCATTTTTTCGTTGTAAAAGTTGTTGTTTCCAGCATTTTCCTCCCCTGCTATAACCAGCAATCTATATATGAGTTTTCTCACATCATCTACCCACACAAATTCTTTAGGTAAAGTATTGTATTGTTTGATACCACTACCGGTTTTGAGTTGGTTCCAGATAGGTTTAATAACATTCTTGTATTTGTCCCCACTGCTCGATTTAACTCTATTCTGACTGGCATCGTTATTTTGATATAAGGCATCAGATAGTATCAAAATATATGAGTAACTCTGATAATCTTCTTCTGTAAAATTTTTTGGTTGTTTCTTGGTGATGAGCTCCCATAATCGAGGAGTACCAGGATATCTGGACTAGCTGTTTTTCCCACCCAAATTGATTTTTATGTTGTCCCCTTCGAATGTTACTCTAGATTTCCCAATTTTCCAAACCACACCCTCGTTTGACTCCATGGTCGGATACAATCCAAACACTTCATCTTTTTTCAAATTTTCCAGTACTCAGGTAATCTCTTGCCAAGGGACCCAACTCGATTTTCTCTGGTTTTTCAAAGCTACTTAGGTGCTTCCTTGAGTATTAAAGGTGTGTGAATGCTGGATAAAGGATTAGGTAGAAAATCTGCATATTTTTTAGCAGTAACAGGTACCAATTCATTTATGAGATTTTTATTTTGTTCTGTGACATCCTTAATCTCTTTACCGAGACCACTGATCGCATCGATAATTGGTTTGTCTTAACGTTTGTGTTGTTCATAGAATCCTCGATTCTCAGATTTCCAGCCTTTGAAACGTTTGGTTAGGTAATCACGTAATTTTAAATTATCTTTAATTATATGTTAAGACATATTTATTTTTGATTAGAGGTTATTTTATATCGTTTCAACGTTCAAAAAGTCGTTGATTTTATTTCTAAATTTTCCATTGTTAGGTTTTCTAGTCATGTCGATGGTAACAAATCCAAAATCATCAGTTCCAACAGGATGAACAGAATTTTGAAAATTGGTTATAATTTAAGTCACCCCCATGTAATCTTCATATACATGTTTGAAATTAGTATGATCTTGACGAAATAAACAAATTAGGTTTGTATTATCTCGTAGTAATTGTTTAGGAAATTTGGAATAAGTTTGAGCTAAATAAAAGCAGTCTAGTTATCAAAAACTACAACAGAATTTTTCAAACAATCATTGAGAGGTTTTATTTTTGATGCAAATGTAGCTATGTTAAGTCTCTCGTACAACTTCATGAGTTGTTGATATTTCGGTTGTTCTAAACTTTTAGAGAATACATACAGGTATCTATTTTCCTAATCTAGCCAATTAGGGGCGAGCAGGAAGTTATCTACCGGCAGAGTGGTTTTTCCACAACCAGAGGGACCTACAATGAGGCACCTTATATTAACAGGGAACAACTCCCCATTTTTTTTACTAGTTTCCACTAAATCTGGTAAACGCTGTACCACATTCCATGTTGGTGTCAAAGAATCACTTGGTTTGCATCTGCCCAACTTCTTTCTAGCAATCCTAGCCATTTAACATACAATTTATTATTTATCTTACGTAATATTTTCTCAATTAAATATGTATCTGGATATGTTGTTTTACTAAGTTCCTCTTCATAGAATCTCCCTTTCAATATTTTATTATAATTATCTTTTATGATATATGTATTTCTATCCCTGCTAAAACTTAAACTACAGTGAATAACTCTGTACTCCAATTGTTGGTGAATCCCTTTTCAAATAAATGTTTAAATTTACTGACTCTCACATGTTCTCCTATTTTGTATTTTGATTTCTTGGTAGGGTATTTATATTTTTGACAATAAACAGTAGAAATCAACCTAGACTTATCAGACTTGGTTACCTCAGCAGGTTTCATGTGAATAGTTCTGTGTACTGAATTATTATAATTATGAATTAGCTCGGGTAAAGTTTGTACCCATTTATAATTACCCTGTAGAGTAAATTGCCTCCACATGCGATTTTTTAATGTTCTGTTGAATCGTTCCACTATACTGGCTTTAAGATCACTGTATGTAGAATAATGTTTAATATTATGTTGTTGCATTAACTTGGTAAATGTGGAATTGTAAAATTCTTTTCCTCTATCTGTTGCAAATATTTTGGTATCCTACCCTCACTAAATATCGACTTTAAAGCCTCGGTAACACAAGTACCTGTCTTGGATTTTAGAGGAATAGCCTACGCATATTTACTGAATGTATCAATAACTGTGAGCATATATTTGTAACCATGATTTATCTTATGTAATTTTTTTTATGCTCATTTCTATCAGATTAGCTTGAAACAAATCATCTACACCTTTTGTAACCACACTCAATCGTTTGTAGTTGCGACGAGCTGGTCTGTGTAATTCATTAACTATATTTTGTCTTGACATCGGGTTCTATAAGAAAATATGACATAAAATGGATTATTTTCAGGGTATAATTGTTTCACTTCAAATAATAATTTGTCACCAGCTCCCACATGAAAACTAATTAATTGTTCATCCTCATGTATTTTATATTTCTTTACAGATTCATTCCAATATCAATAGGTATCTGAAGTGCTCCATACACACCATCTTTTCTCTGTATGGTGAAATTTGGTACTTCTATATGTTTTCCCTTCTTTACATAGCCAAAGTTTAAAAACCTAATATTACCATCAAGAAGAAATTCATGAGACTGAGTGTAGGGATACAATTTGTAAACATTACCTGCATTAACATAAGTCCAGTGCCCTCGTACATTTGCTACACTCTCAAGTCTATCTCAACAGTGAAAAATTCATGTAATTCAAGATCGTCTAATCTGCTTAATACTGATTCTTGATATTCGTTTATGGTGCGTACCACTTCATCGTAGCTGGGTTTGATTTTCACATCGACATTCAATTGTTTAAATTGTTCTTTGAGATCATGAAGTTGTGAGGTAAAACTTGATAAAGCAGATTCTTGACTTCTTTCGAGGGTACTAATTTGTAGCTTAATGTTAGAAATAATGTCTTGTAAACTTTTTTACAAGTTTCAATTTAGTACTTTGGCTTGCAAGATCGTGTACCAGACTTCTGATTTCTTCGTTGACTATCTGGTTGGTAGGCAAAGTAGTGATGGTGTCTTGAATTACAGCAATTTTCGCTTGAATGTTCTTGATGTCCTCTGACTTGAGTATTCGACTTACTGCTCTCTTTACAGATCTTAACTCCTGCGAAGTGGGTAAATTAGCTACAGTATTTTGAAGTGTGGTCAAAGCTTGTTTGACAGCATCCAACTCCGTAGCATCTGCAACATTGCTCAAAGCATTTTTAAGTGTTTGTATGTCATCTTGTGTAGGCGTTCATTGTTGCATTGTTTCTAATTTGTTCTGTATGTCATCTATAAGATGATGAAAATGGGATAGTTCAGATTCGGTATTCAGATTTTCTATTTTAGTAATTTGTTATGCTTGGCAACTTAAATTCCAGAGTTTCCTGTACATTTGTCAATTCATTTCTCATGGTTGTCAAAGTGTCTTCAATATGAGCTTTGGTACTTTGTATCTTCCCGAAATCTTCATAAGTCTCCAACTGTAATATGATACGGGCAACACTGCGTACGATGGCATTTAATTCGGAAGATGAAGGTAAATTATTGATAAAATCTTCCAACGTTTGTAGTTTGGCTTGAACTTCTGTTATGGCCCTGTGTAACTCATCAGTTTGCAATTCAATTTTAATATTTTCTAGTGTAGGAATTTAGAAAGATAGAAATTGCTCTCGTAATTCGAGAATACTATAATTGACCTGTTCGTACTGCTCTTGCGTTTTGATATTTTGAATAATAGAAAGCAGTTCGCTACGAATAGTATTTGCTTGATTGTTTAATTCTTGTTTTAATTGCTCTGAAATGGTTGTTTGGAGTTGTCGGAATTTATTAAGTTCATTTTTCAACTTGGCTATGTTCTCTTCCAAGTTTTGAACATTGTCAATTGAGGCTAAGTTGGTATATTTTTGGAGTAGGGATTTTAGTTCTCCATCAGTTTTCACTATGGGATTAATTAATTCAGTTTGGAGATTAGTAATCTCAGCTTGTATATTTAAATTTAGTGAATTTTGTAAAATTAATAAATCTGATTTAAGTTTCTTAAGACGCTCGTCTAATCTGGCGATGTCGCTGGAATTATCTGGTATCTCTTGTCGCCTTCTATTTCCAAATATATCCATTGTTTTATTTATTTATTTTTATTTTTAATTTGTATTATTTGTGTTTGGTATTTCTATATATATTCATGAGAGGATAGATTATTCTTATTTCGATGAAGAGGGGAATTAATTTATCATATTCCCCAATTATTTCAGCATAGAGGGAATCACCTGCTTCCACATCGTAAGTTGTATTGGGAATCATATTATTGTGTTTAATTCTGTACAAATTTAGACCTATGTGTACAACTGCTGCAATGACTGGAGAGATACTTATTTGAATTTTCCCTGTGACGGGAATTTTATAAGACCATAAATTACTATTGAATACATGCAATTGTTTACCTGCATCTTCATCCACTTCATACCAGATACTATTTAGATGGATGATAACGAGACCTCTTAGTTTACGATGAATATCCCTAATGATATCCATGTTTACTGAAGTTCTTATTTCTACAGGTTGAATATGCATCTTGAAACCAAACACATTCATGGGCATTATTTCTTTCTTCTGGTTATTATTATCGAGTTTGGTATCAAATGATAGAGAACATAAAAAAAACAAAAAACAATGCAAAAACCGCACCTTTCTACGTTACTTGGTTCTCAAGAAAAAGAATCAATAGGGGTATACAAAATATTGCAATACAGTGCATGATTAACATGGCTAGTTCACACAAAAAACACCAGACTGTCTCCCTCTAACATTCAAGCATGTGCATGTTTTATGCCTGTTAACATAAAAATCTGAAAAAAATATTTTTACACGTTGCATGTGTAAGTGCATCAATCTCTACACACACACGCACACACTCAGGAATGTTTGGAATGCAAAGAATTCTCGTGACAAAACTATTGATTTGTCTGAGTAAAAAGAAACACTAGGTTACATGAGAATTCTTTCCAACATTTCTGTTAATATTTAATTTACTTAGAAAAATCTGCAATAGAAAAAGGATTTTGAAATTCAATCTTATTCAAAACAAATAAATAACATTTTTTAATAAAATTAATTATTTATTTACACTTAGAATTTTAAAAAAGTGAAATTTTAAAAATAAGGGGAAATTATCTAAATCTTGCGATTTTAATCTATAAAAATTGAATGTTGAACTCTTGCGTGAAGCAAATTTTCACTTTTTTACACTTAGAAAAACAGATAATTTTTTATTTTTGATTAAATTACACTTGAAGAGATCACTATAAAATGGTAAAATTTCGGGGCGGGTGGCCCAGAACGTATCGTTTACTCTACTGCTGTTAATGTTGCTTTCCTAATGTTAAGTAACACGTTTTAGTCATCTTCACTAAGGCACCAGATTCTATTTCATATTTTCGTATACATTCCATTAAATTCTTAATCGTTGCCTGATTTTGGCATATGACTGTGACTTTATCGATATAAGCTCCAATCGTAAGTTTTTCATTATTCCCTCGTATACGTTATTATGCGCCATTACAATTCGGTACAAGTTCCCTAGAAGCAAGAATATCGTTCGAAGAAATATTTTGGCTATACAGGGTGATAAACAAAGATGTGCTTACGACACCTAGATTATCAGATCTTCGCGGGCCACAGTTTGGACATGAGGGAATTTTTAATTTTGCCCCTTATACTCGGTACTTACGATTCCATTGAAAATACCCTAGAACCTAGAATCGGATTCGAAAAAAATATATGGCGCATTCAGGGTGATTGGGAAAATAACCTGCTTTAATTCCATGGTGAAACCAAATCCTCGCGGGCCACAGGTTGGCCACCGCGGGACATTAAGTTTTTCATTATTCCCTCGTATACGTTATTTTGTGACATTTCAGTTCGGTGCTAGTTCCCTAGAAGCAAGAATATCGTTCGAAGAAATATTTTGACTATACAGGGTGATAAACAAATGATGTGCTTATGACACCCTAGATTATGAGATCTTCGCGGGCCACAGTTTGGTCGTGAGGGAATTTTAAAATTTCCTCCTTATACTCGGTACGTACGATTCCATTGAAAATGCCCTAGAACCTAGAATACGATTCGAAGAAATATATGGAGCATACAGGGTGATTGCCGAAGGAACGTACTTTGATTTCATGGTGAAACCAAATCCTCGCGGGGCACAGGTTGGGCCCCGCGGACATTAAGTTTTTCATTATTCCCTCGTATACGTTATTTTGTGACATTTCAGTTCGGTTCTAGTTCCCTAGAAGCAAGAATATCGTTCGAAGAAATATTTTGACTATACAGGGTGATAAACAAAGGATGTGGTTACGACACCCTAGATTATCAGATCTTCGCGGGCCACAGTTTGTATATTAGGGAATTTTAAAATTTCCCCTTTATACTCGGTACGTACGATTACATTGAAAATGCCCTAGAACCTAGAATTCGATTCGAAGAAATATATGGAGCATACAGGATGTTTGCAGAAGGAACGTACTTTGATTTCATGATGAAACCAAATCCTCGCGGGCCACAGGTTGGGCACCGCGGGACATTAGGTTTTTCATTATTCCCTCGTATACGTTATTTTGTGACATTTCAATTCGGTGCTAGTTCCCTAGAAGCAAGAATATCGTTCGAAGAAATATTTTGACTATACAGGGTGATACACAAATGATGTGCTTACGACACCCTAGATTATCAGATCTTCGCGGGCCACTGTTTGGTCATGAGGGAATTTTAAAATTTCCTCCTTATACTCGGTACGTAGGATTCCATTGAAAATGCCTTAGAACCTAGAATACAATTCGAATAAATATATGGAGCATACAGGGTGATTGCCGAAGGAACGTACTTTGATTTCATGGTGAAACCAAATCCTTGCGGGGCACAGGTTGAGCACCGCGGGACATTCAGTTTTTCATTATTCCCTCGTATACGTTATTTTGTGACATTTCAGTTAGGTGCTAGTTCCCTAGAAGCAAGAATATCGTTCGAAGAAATATTTTGACTATACAGGGTGATAAACAAATGATGTGCTTATGACACCCTAGATTATGAGATCTTCGCGGGCCACAGTTTGGTCATGAGGGAATTTTAAAATTTCCTCCTTATACTCGGTACGTACGATTACATTGAAAATGCCTTAGAACCTAGAATACAATTCGAATAAATATATGGAGCATACAGGGTGATTGCCGAAGGAACGTACTTTGATTTCATGGTGAAACCAAATCCTTGCGGGGCACAGGTTGCGCACCGCGGGACATTAAGTTTTTCATTATTCCCTCGTATACGTTATTTTGTGACATTTCAGTTAGGTGCTAGTTCCCTAGAAGCAAGAATATCGTTCGAAGAAATATTTTGACTATACAGGGTGATAAACAAATGATGTGCTTATGACACCCTAGATTATGAGATCTTCGCGGGCCACAGTTTGGTCATGAGGGAATTTTAAAATTTCCTCCTTATACTCGGTACGTACGATTACATTGAAAATGCCCTAGAACCTAGAGTACGATTCGAGGAAATATGTGGAGCATACAGGGTGATTGCTGAAGGAACGTACTTTGATTTCGTGGTAAAACCAAATCCTCGCGGGGCACAGGTTGGGCACCGCGGGACATTAAGTTTTTCATTATTCCCTCGTATACGTTATTTTGTGACATTTCAGTTCGGTTCTAGTTCCCTAGAAGCAAGAATATCGTTCGAAGAAATATTTTGACTATACAGGGTGATAAACAAATGATGTGCTTACGACACCCTAGATTATCAGATCTTCGCGGGCCACAGTTTGGACATGAGGGAATTTTAAAATTTCCCCCTTATACTCGGTACGTACGATTCCATTGAAAATGCCCTAGAACCTAGATACAAAGAATTTTATTTTCCTAAACAGTATACAAGATATGGTTACATAGAACGATTATTATTATTTTTTTTTTATGTATACGGATAAAAGTAGTCAAGCTACTTTCGGAGGTATGTGCTTATGCCCTGGTACCTGAAAATTAACCCAGGGCGTCAGTTCCGTGAATTTTTTACGGATTCCCCCGCTTTTCTTTGATTCATCCTTGATTTCCATTATTTTTTTTAATTACAATAATTCACTGTGACATTGGCAAGAATGTCCCAGTGTGAAGAACCAAATTTGTTCGGTTTTCCTGAACAAAGTTGCTTTCACATCATTCTACAAGGTAAGAAGATTAAGATAAAGGTTAGAAATAGTAGGAAGTAAATAAGTGTTAGTTTTTAACATTAATATTATTTATGATCACAGATACGAAATTACATAAGTGTGTAATTGGGTGGGTAATGTTTTCTTAGGATAAGTTTTGTTGTGTGTCGTGTGCATTAGTGTTGATGGATGAGATGAGGAATGGACATTAACACGATTCTATGAATGTTAAGCAGGGTCTATGTTCTAGTATGTTATGTTTGAGATAGTGAGAGTATTATTGGCTTTGAGATGTACGTATTAATAGTAGGAAGAGATATGAAAGAACGAGTGGTACCTGATGCAAGGAGACTTGCGGGAGACCGGCAAGAGTTGGTCGGACTGGGATGAACATCGGTACGACGGTTGGTACCCGGGACGTCATCAGGAAGGGAAGAAGTACGGAGGGATTTCCTGGGAAGTATCGGGTACGTTAGTACGTTCTGTAGTGGAAATATAGAGAATTGTCAAGAATCAGTGAGAGAAGTTTGCAGTGTGTTTAGTAACGAGAATAAAGAAGGGGGTGTAAGATTACAATTTAAGAAAGAAACGAAAAAGAAGAATCTTGGTTAAATTCGGTTGGTTCCTAGGTCGAGTCCTTGCAGTGTTATCCTTTGCCTTTCTCCGGGGAGACGTAACCTTTTTTCGTTTTGGCGTATCACTGTCTTCTGTATTAGTGTCTCCTTCTTGATGTTCCTGTGGGAGGTTCTGCTTCATTATCCTCTTGGTGATCTTAGTCCTAAGGAGGGATGTCCTGTTGTTGAGTTTGTCGAAGGTGGATTCTTTGTGATCTTCTGGGGGGTATATTACGTTCCGGAGGTAGGGGTTGAATGGGGAGGTGAGTGATGCCGGATTTGAAGAGGGAATATTCCTCTTTCGACACCAGGTTTGTTAAGTCGTTTAGTGACGTAAAGTGCTCGGGATTTCTTATTAACTGGTACGTGTTGAAGTTTGGTAGCTTTTGTCTTAAATCTTCGAATACGATTCGAAGAAATATATGGAGCATACAGGGTGATTGCCGAAGGAACGTACTTTGATTTCATGGTGAAACCAAATTCTCGCGGGCCACAGGTTGGGCACCGCGGGACATTAAGTTTTTCATTATTCCCTCGTATACGTTATTTTGTGACATTTCAATTCGCTGCTTGTTCCCTAGAAACAAGAATATCGTTCGAAGAAATATTTTGACTATACAGGGTGATAAACAGAGGAGGTGCTTAGGACACCCAAGATTATCAGATCTTCGCGGGCCACAGTTTGGACATGAGGGAATTTTAAAATTTCCCCCTTATACTCGGTGCGTACTATTACATTTAAAATGCCCTAGAACGTAGAATCCGATTCGAAGAAATATATGAAGCATACAGGGTGATAGCCGAAGGAACGTACTTTGATTTCATGGTGAAACCAAATCCTCGCGGGCCACAGATTGGGCACCGCGGGACACTAAGTTTTTCATTATTCCCTCGTATACGTTATTTTGTGACATTTCAATTCGGTGCTAGTTCCCTAGAAGCAAGAATATCGTTCGAAGAAATATTTTGACTATACAGGGTGATAAACAAAGGATGTGCTTACGACACCCTAGATTATCAGATCTTCGCGGGCCACAGTTTGAACATTAGGGAATTTTAAAATTTCCCCCTTATACTCGGTACGTAGGATTCCATTGAAAATGCCCTAGAACCTAGAATACGATTCGAAGAAATATATGGAGCATACAGGGTGATTGCCGAAGGAACGTACTTTGATTTCATGGTGAAACCAAATCCTCGCGGGGCACAGGTTGGGCACCGCGGGACATTAAGTTTTTCATTATTCCCTCGTATACGTTATTTTGTGACATTTCAGTTCGGTGCTAGTTCCCTAGAAGCAAGAATATCGTTGGAAGAAATATTTTGACTATACAGGGTGATACACAAAGGATGTGCTTACGACACCCTAGATTATCAGATCTTCGCGGGCCACAGTTTGGACATGAGGGAATTTTAAAATTTCCCCCTTATACTCGGTACGTACGATTCCATTGAAATTGCCCTAAAACCTAGAATACGATTCGAAGAAATATATGGAGCATACAGGGTGATTGCCGAAGGAACGTACTTTGATTTCATTGTAAAAGCAAAACCTAGCTGGCCACAGGTTGGGTACTGTGGGACATTAAGTTTATCATTATTCCCTCGTATACGTTATTATGTGACATTTCAGTTCGGTGCAAGTTCCCTAGAAGCAAGAATATCGTTCGAAGAAATATTTTGGCTATACAGGGTGATAAACAAAGATGTGCTTACGACACCTAGATTATCAGATCTTCGCGGGCCACAGTTTGGACATGAGGGAATTTTTAATTTTGCCCCTTATACTCGGTACTTACGATTCCATTGAAAATACCCTAGAACCTAGAATCGGATTCGAAAAAAATATATGGCGCATTCAGGGTGATTGGGAAAATAACCTGCTTTAATTCCATGGTGAAACCAAATCCTCGCGGGCCACAGGTTGGCCACCGCGGGACATTAAGTTTTTCATTATTCCCTCGTATACGTTATTTTGTGACATTTCAGTTCGGTGCTAGTTCCCTAGAAGCAAGAATATCGTTCGAAGAAATATTTTGACTATACAGGGTGATAAACAAATGATGTGCTTATGACACCCTAGATTATGAGATCTTCGCGGGCCACAGTTTGGTCGTGAGGGAATTTTAAAATTTCCTCCTTATACTCGGTACGTACGATTCCATTGAAAATGCCCTAGAACCTAGAATACGATTCGAAGAAATATATGGAGCATACAGGGTGATTGCCGAAGGAACGTACTTTGATTTCATGGTGAAACCAAATCCTCGCGGGGCACAGGTTGGGCCCCGCGGACATTAAGTTTTTCATTATTCCCTCGTATACGTTATTTTGTGACATTTCAGTTCGGTTCTAGTTCCCTAGAAGCAAGAATATCGTTCGAAGAAATATTTTGACTATACAGGGTGATAAACAAAGGATGTGGTTACGACACCCTAGATTATCAGATCTTCGCGGGCCACAGTTTGTATATTAGGGAATTTTAAAATTTCCCCTTTATACTCGGTACGTACGATTACATTGAAAATGCCCTAGAACCTAGAATTCGATTCGAAGAAATATATGGAGCATACAGGATGTTTGCAGAAGGAACGTACTTTGATTTCATGATGAAACCAAATCCTCGCGGGCCACAGGTTGGGCACCGCGGGACATTAGGTTTTTCATTATTCCCTCGTATACGTTATTTTGTGACATTTCAATTCGGTGCTAGTTCCCTAGAAGCAAGAATATCGTTCGAAGAAATATTTTGACTATACAGGGTGATACACAAATGATGTGCTTACGACACCCTAGATTATCAGATCTTCGCGGGCCACTGTTTGGTCATGAGGGAATTTTAAAATTTCCTCCTTATACTCGGTACGTAGGATTCCATTGAAAATGCCTTAGAACCTAGAATACAATTCGAATAAATATATGGAGCATACAGGGTGATTGCCGAAGGAACGTACTTTGATTTCATGGTGAAACCAAATCCTTGCGGGGCACAGGTTGAGCACCGCGGGACATTCAGTTTTTCATTATTCCCTCGTATACGTTATTTTGTGACATTTCAGTTAGGTGCTAGTTCCCTAGAAGCAAGAATATCGTTCGAAGAAATATTTTGACTATACAGGGTGATAAACAAATGATGTGCTTATGACACCCTAGATTATGAGATCTTCGCGGGCCACAGTTTGGTCATGAGGGAATTTTAAAATTTCCTCCTTATACTCGGTACGTACGATTACATTGAAAATGCCTTAGAACCTAGAATACAATTCGAATAAATATATGGAGCATACAGGGTGATTGCCGAAGGAACGTACTTTGATTTCATGGTGAAACCAAATCCTTGCGGGGCACAGGTTGCGCACCGCGGGACATTAAGTTTTTCATTATTCCCTCGTATACGTTATTTTGTGACATTTCAGTTAGGTGCTAGTTCCCTAGAAGCAAGAATATCGTTCGAAGAAATATTTTGACTATACAGGGTGATAAACAAATGATGTGCTTATGACACCCTAGATTATGAGATCTTCGCGGGCCACAGTTTGGTCATGAGGGAATTTTAAAATTTCCTCCTTATACTCGGTACGTACGATTACATTGAAAATGCCCTAGAACCTAGAGTACGATTCGAGGAAATATGTGGAGCATACAGGGTGATTGCTGAAGGAACGTACTTTGATTTCGTGGTAAAACCAAATCCTCGCGGGGCACAGGTTGGGCACCGCGGGACATTAAGTTTTTCATTATTCCCTCGTATACGTTATTTTGTGACATTTCAGTTCGGTTCTAGTTCCCTAGAAGCAAGAATATCGTTCGAAGAAATATTTTGACTATACAGGGTGATAAACAAATGATGTGCTTACGACACCCTAGATTATCAGATCTTCGCGGGCCACAGTTTGGACATGAGGGAATTTTAAAATTTCCCCCTTATACTCGGTACGTACGATTCCATTGAAAATGCCCTAGAACCTAGATACAAAGAATTTTATTTTCCTAAACAGTATACAAGATATGGTTACATAGAACGATTATTATTATTTTTTTTTTATGTATACGGATAAAAGTAGTCAAGCTACTTTCGGAGGTATGTGCTTATGCCCTGGTACCTGAAAATTAACCCAGGGCGTCAGTTCCGTGAATTTTTTACGGATTCCCCCGCTTTTCTTTGATTCATCCTTGATTTCCATTATTTTTTTTAATTACAATAATTCACTGTGACATTGGCAAGAATGTCCCAGTGTGAAGAACCAAATTTGTTCGGTTTTCCTGAACAAAGTTGCTTTCACATCATTCTACAAGGTAAGAAGATTAAGATAAAGGTTAGAAATAGTAGGAAGTAAATAAGTGTTAGTTTTTAACATTAATATTATTTATGATCACAGATACGAAATTACATAAGTGTGTAATTGGGTGGGTAATGTTTTCTTAGGATAAGTTTTGTTGTGTGTCGTGTGCATTAGTGTTGATGGATGAGATGAGGAATGGACATTAACACGATTCTATGAATGTTAAGCAGGGTCTATGTTCTAGTATGTTATGTTTGAGATAGTGAGAGTATTATTGGCTTTGAGATGTACGTATTAATAGTAGGAAGAGATATGAAAGAACGAGTGGTACCTGATGCAAGGAGACTTGCGGGAGACCGGCAAGAGTTGGTCGGACTGGGATGAACATCGGTACGACGGTTGGTACCCGGGACGTCATCAGGAAGGGAAGAAGTACGGAGGGATTTCCTGGGAAGTATCGGGTACGTTAGTACGTTCTGTAGTGGAAATATAGAGAATTGTCAAGAATCAGTGAGAGAAGTTTGCAGTGTGTTTAGTAACGAGAATAAAGAAGGGGGTGTAAGATTACAATTTAAGAAAGAAACGAAAAAGAAGAATCTTGGTTAAATTCGGTTGGTTCCTAGGTCGAGTCCTTGCAGTGTTATCCTTTGCCTTTCTCCGGGGAGACGTAACCTTTTTTCGTTTTGGCGTATCACTGTCTTCTGTATTAGTGTCTCCTTCTTGATGTTCCTGTGGGAGGTTCTGCTTCATTATCCTCTTGGTGATCTTAGTCCTAAGGAGGGATGTCCTGTTGTTGAGTTTGTCGAAGGTGGATTCTTTGTGATCTTCTGGGGGGTATATTACGTTCCGGAGGTAGGGGTTGAATGGGGAGGTGAGTGATGCCGGATTTGAAGAGGGAATATTCCTCTTTCGACACCAGGTTTGTTAAGTCGTTTAGTGACGTAAAGTGCTCGGGATTTCTTATTAACTGGTACGTGTTGAAGTTTGGTAGCTTTTGTCTTAAATCTTCGAATACGATTCGAAGAAATATATGGAGCATACAGGGTGATTGCCGAAGGAACGTACTTTGATTTCATGGTGAAACCAAATTCTCGCGGGCCACAGGTTGGGCACCGCGGGACATTAAGTTTTTCATTATTCCCTCGTATACGTTATTTTGTGACATTTCAATTCGCTGCTTGTTCCCTAGAAACAAGAATATCGTTCGAAGAAATATTTTGACTATACAGGGTGATAAACAGAGGAGGTGCTTAGGACACCCAAGATTATCAGATCTTCGCGGGCCACAGTTTGGACATGAGGGAATTTTAAAATTTCCCCCTTATACTCGGTGCGTACTATTACATTTAAAATGCCCTAGAACGTAGAATCCGATTCGAAGAAATATATGAAGCATACAGGGTGATAGCCGAAGGAACGTACTTTGATTTCATGGTGAAACCAAATCCTCGCGGGCCACAGATTGGGCACCGCGGGACACTAAGTTTTTCATTATTCCCTCGTATACGTTATTTTGTGACATTTCAATTCGGTGCTAGTTCCCTAGAAGCAAGAATATCGTTCGAAGAAATATTTTGACTATACAGGGTGATAAACAAAGGATGTGCTTACGACACCCTAGATTATCAGATCTTCGCGGGCCACAGTTTGAACATTAGGGAATTTTAAAATTTCCCCCTTATACTCGGTACGTAGGATTCCATTGAAAATGCCCTAGAACCTAGAATACGATTCGAAGAAATATATGGAGCATACAGGGTGATTGCCGAAGGAACGTACTTTGATTTCATGGTGAAACCAAATCCTCGCGGGGCACAGGTTGGGCACCGCGGGACATTAAGTTTTTCATTATTCCCTCGTATACGTTATTTTGTGACATTTCAGTTCGGTGCTAGTTCCCTAGAAGCAAGAATATCGTTGGAAGAAATATTTTGACTATACAGGGTGATACACAAAGGATGTGCTTACGACACCCTAGATTATCAGATCTTCGCGGGCCACAGTTTGGACATGAGGGAATTTTAAAATTTCCCCCTTATACTCGGTACGTACGATTCCATTGAAATTGCCCTAAAACCTAGAATACGATTCGAAGAAATATATGGAGCATACAGGGTGATTGCCGAAGGAACGTACTTTGATTTCATTGTAAAAGCAAAACCTAGCGGGCCACAGGTTGGGTACTGTGGGACATTAAGTTTATCATTATTCCCTCGTATACGTTATTATGTGACATTTCAGTTCGGTGCAAGTTCCCTAGAAGCAAGAATATTGTTCGAAGAAATATTTTGACTATACAGGGTGATAAACAAAGGATGTGGTTACGACACCCTAGATTATCAGATCTTCGCGGGCCACAGTTTGGACATTAGGGAATTTTAAAATTTCCCCCTTATACTCGGTACGTAGGATTCCATTGAAAATGCCCTAGAACCTAGAATACGATTCGAAGAAATATATGGAGCATACAGGGTGATTGCCGAAGGAACGTACTTTGATTTCATGGTGAAACCAAATCCACGCGGCCACAGGTTGGGCACCGCGGGACATTTAAGTTATTCATTATTCCCTCGTATACGTTATTTTGTGACATTTCAATTCGGTGCTAGTTCCCTAGAAGCAAGAATATCGTTCGGAGAAATATTTTGACTATACAAGGTGATAAACAAATGATGTGCTTACGACACCCAAGATTATCAGATCTTCGCGGGCCACAGTTTGGACATGAGGGAATTTTAAAATTTCCCCCTTATTCTCGGTACATAGGATTCCATTGAAAATGCCCTAGAACCTAGAATACGATTCGAAGAAATATATGGAGCATACAGGGTGATTGGCGAAGGAACGTACTTTGATTTCAAGGTGAAACGATATCCTCGCGGAACACAGGTTGGGTACCGCGGGACAATAAGTTCTTCATTATTCCTTCGTATTCGTTATTATGCGACATTTCAATTCGGTGCTAGTTCCCTAGAGGCAAGAATATCGTTCGAAGAAATATTTTGACTATACAGGGTGATAAACAAAGGATGTGCTTACGACACCCTAGATTATCAGATCTTCGGGGGCCTCAGTTTGGACATGAGGGAATTTTAAAATTTCCCCCTTATACTCGGTACGTACGATTACATTGAAAATGCCCTAGAACCTAGAATCGGATTCGAAGAAATATATGGAGCATACAGAGTTTTTGGGGAAGGAACCTGCTTTGATTTCTTTGGAAAACCAAATCCTCGCGGGCCACAGGTTGGACACCGCGGGACATTAAGTTTTTCATTATTCCGTCGTATACGTTATTTTGTAACATTTCAATTCGGTGGGAGTACTCTAGATGCTAGAATATAGTAGGAAGAATGATGTTGAGTATGCAGGCTTATAGAAAAATGTTGTAGTTATGAAATCCTAGGTTTTTTTTTTGCGGTGTTTTTTTTTTCCAATTTACCCATTACAATTGCATTTGTATCCGTACGCAGTGATGTGCGTCTACGCGTAAACAACGATAGTCTACATTCTACACGTAGACTATGTTATACACGTAGATTACGTAATCTATGTAAACATCATGGC
>NW_028143817.1:0-5000 GCF_977018435.1 Lepisma saccharinum
AACATAATACGAGGGTGGATTGAAAAGTTCGTGGCCTGACCTAGAAAACGAGAACATATTTGGATAAGTTATGTTTTATTTTTCCACGTAATCCCCCTCGAGGGAGATACATTTACGCCACCTCTCCGGTAACGCTGCTATACCACTTTTAAAAAATGATTCCTCAAGGTCTGCAAAATACCCCAGTACAGCACTTTTCACCTCTTCATCCGAAGAAAATCGCTGACCCCCCAAAAACTTTTTCAGGTTTCCAAACAGGTGAAAGTCCGAGGGGGCCAGATCAGGCGAATAGGACGGGTGTGGCAACAGTTCGAACCCACAGGAATGAATTTCTGCCATGGATGCAAGGGACGTGTGAACGCGCGCATTATCCTGGTGAAACAACACCTTTCTTCGCAGCATTCCTGGCCTCTTAATTTTAATTTCCTCGCGTAAACGTCGCAGCAGGGTGCAATAGTATTCAGAATTGATAGCACTGGTCAACAAATTTTAATTTTTTTTTTGCGACATGGATGAAAATTCACTTTTCTTTATCAATCCATGATGCTGAACACGAAACTGACAATGAAAATGCCACTCGACTTCCGGTTTAAGAATTATACAAGGTATTGTCGAAAAGTCGGGTTTCCCAATGTTGTAACGTAGTGAAATGACGTATGCATGATGTGCATGTGACTTTTACGCTTGAACTGTATTATGCGAACAGTACAAAACGTGTGTACATTTCCATTTGCCTTTTCCAAGTAAATTCATGAATCAAAGTTTTTACATTAATCACAAAACAAATATTTTCTACTATACTACTGTATGGTGTGTTCTTTACTACTTACGTGGGATTAAATCCGCTTCCTCTTTGCTTCCCTCTTGTAGTGAAGTTCAGGATCATCCCTGGTTACTGTCCAGCAATAGTCGGCAAGCATTCCTGTACTCCATTTCCCTTGATATCTTTCCTCCATTACAGATATTTGTTGGTGGAAACGCTCACCGTGTTCATCACTTACCTCCCCACAACTTTTCGGCAAGAAATTGAGATTGGAGTAGAAAATGCAATTTAAGGAACATATTGCAACCCATTTTTTGATACGATGAAACCAAATTATTTACAAGTTTTTCATAGTCTTCAGCACATTTGTTTCCCAAGAAATTGTTGGAGACTTCTCTGAAAAAACTCCATGCACCTTTCTCAACATCACTTAGCAGGTGTTGGAAGATCTCGTCCTGGTGAAGTTGACGAATTTGAGGGCCCACAAAATTCCTTCCTTGATCTTCTGTTCACTGATTTTTGGAAATTTGTTAAGTAGATATTTGAATGCCAAAGAGTTTCGATCCAACTTTTTGATCAGTCCAAGCTTTATATGAAGTGCAGGAAGTATAGTATTTTCAGATTCAACGAGAGGTTCATTTTGTACATTCATATTTCCAGTTCCCATACTTTGACGTAATGGCCAATCCTTTTATTGAAAGGAGAAGCTCTGTCTCTGCTATTCCATTCGCAGAGGAAACAGCAATATTTGGTATAGCCTTGTTGGAGTCCAGTTAAAATAGCAATGACTTTCAAATCTGCACATATTTTCCATATGTAGTTGTTGTATTTAATTGATTGAAGGAGGAATTTTAGGCTATCATAAGAGTATTTCTTTTACACAGAATAACCAATAGGGATTAACGGCAATTGATTTCTGTTATGAAGCAGTACAGCTTTTAGACTTTATACCGATGCATTTATGAACAACCGCCACTCCTCACAGATGTGCTTAATGCCCATAGCCCCCGATAAACCATTAATATCACTGCAGTATATCAGATCTCCTTCGGTAGAAAAGTATTCTTCCAACATTTTTTGACCGTCACGATAAAATGACACCTTCACATTACTAGGCAGAAAATTCCATTGTTGAACTCTGGAGGCTAATAGCTCTGCCTTGGCTAACCTTGTGCTGTTCTGTAAGTTTAACATCACCTGCAAAGTCCGGATCTGTAGATGTGGAACGTTGTGGATCGTACGGTTCGTCTTGTGAGTCTACGGAATAAGATTCAGGGGGTGTTGGAACAGGTAGTTCATTACTATGTGCCACAGGACGAGAAGAAGAATGAATATTTGGAAATACAATTGTCTTCTTTTTAGTATTGGACATACGTTGTATTGATGGGACCATACAAAAAAATAAACAATCGTCTGTATGATTAGTGGGCTCCAGCCAAATCATGGGAATAGCAAATGGCATTGGTGGTGTTCTGTGATTCATCCAGTCCAGCAGATTCGTGTAGCAGATCTTACAACGGAAATGTGGAGCCCAAGTCTTATCTTCATCTCCGAATTTGTAGTATTTACCGAAATATAGATTGTAGACTGTTCTTACAGCAGGGGTAATATTTCTCCGCTGTCCAGAAAACACAAGTTGACCACAAACATAACAGACAATGTTAGCATTGATAATGCATTTACGTGGCATTTTTTAACATCACTCAGCAATTTAATTAAATGTCAACCTTACCAGAAACGGACCACGTAATACGCAAACACAATCTTCGATAAATGCACACACTCAACCTAGTTTTATAAAGCCACAATCACGTCTGCACAAATTAACACCTCACAAAACAATGAGTAAAGAGGTTTTGTGGCTGGTCTTGAACAGTTCCCCCTTTCCTTACAACAAATAAAAAAAATAAGATAAGAAAAGAAAAACTCAACATTGGAAGCGGTCCCGGCGCCCACCCAGCGTCGAATAACATGGGTACCTGGGGCAAAACCTGGGGGGTAAAGGCGGTCAGGGGCGTGATGCTGATCACATCACCCCCACTCACGACCGGATCAAGAAAGTGTGGGGCGTTACCCCCACACCCCCTATACGCCTTCATGGCGTGGTGCTATGCACAGGGGAGCACTTTACTTTTTTTTTTACTTCTTACAGCTATGCAATACCATATATATAGAGAACTTCTCCAAATCAACAATGCCCTGTAACTCAATTATAATTAGTCAATTGCGATTTTTAACGACAGTTTCGTATCTAGGGGACCAATATTGACTAGAAATTGTATATATCACTCATGTCGCATTTTGGCTGTTGACCAGTGTAGTCTTTCCTTTTTCCAAGAAATCGATTAAGATAACGCCCCTAGCATCCCAGAATATTGATGCCATAACCTTGTTTGCCGACAACACCTGTTTGGCTTTCTTTGGGGTAGGAGATCCTTGTCGTTTCCATTGCTTTGATTGTTGTTTTGATTCCGGTGTATGATGGTGCACCCATGTCTCGTCCATAGTCACAAATCTGCCAATAAACTCCTCCGGATCACTTTCAAACAGTTCCAAACAATCACGGGAAAGGGTGAGTCGAGTGCGTTTGTGTTCAACTGAAAGCAACTTGGGTACCCATCTCGCAGACACCTTAGAAAACCCTAAATCGTTCACGATAATGTTTTGTGCTCGCTCATAGGAAATACCCACAGTCTCAGCTATCTCACGGATTTTGATTCTGCGGTCACTCAAAATCAGGTCACAAATTTTATTGACATTTTCTGTTGTGGTCGACGTTGCAGGCCTGCCACTGCGGGGGTCATCTTCAATGCTGTTTCTTCCATGCTTAAATTCAGCCACCCACTTTTTCACCATGGAATACGAGGGCGCGGAGTCTCCAAGCGTCTCTACCATGTCCGTATGAATTTGCTGTGGTGTTAAGCCCTTTTTATGCAGGTACTTAATGACAGCGCGATGCTCTATTTTCTCCATGTCACAAATTTCCGTCACTTCTGCCTACTAAAAGTCCTCACCTGAAACAATAGAACAATGAAATGAAATGAAATTTTACACAGTGACTACCAAAGGATATAGCTATGCAACTAATGTATGAAACTTAAAATTAAAAGCTTCCTTCCTACTCAGGCCACGAACTTTTCAATCCGCCCTCGTATATTGTTACCTTATTGCATATTGTATTCCGAAGCAATGCTCCGGTAGCTTACCTGGGGAATGCTCTGTATTTGTAAAGCAGGAGCTCAACATCTGCGCGTGCTAGATTATTATCTGTGACTTGCACGAGATTGAAATGTTCTGGAATTAATCTGCAGTTCTTAAAAAGGTAAAAAAAAAAAAAAAGGTAAAGTGTTCTACTGTGCATAGCACCACGCCATTAAGGCGTATAGGGGGTGTGGGGGTAACGCCCCACACTTTCTTGATCCGGTCGTGAGTAGGGGTGATGTGATCAGCATCACGCCCCTGACCGCCTTTACCCCCCAGGGTTTCCCCCAGGTACCCATGTTATTCGACGCTGGGTGGGCGCCGGGGCCGCTTCCACCGTTAGAAAAGTTCCCGGATTTGAACCGGCCGGGGATCGAACCCGGGACCTTGAGCATGGTAGTCAGACGCGTTACCGACTGAGCCACCGCGGCCACCTGCAGTTCTTAAGATAACAAAATAACTTATTATAAGATCTTTTTAGGCATTGAAAAGATATTTTAGGAAGGTATGTAATTTACAACTTTAATAACTTTATGTAAATATTACAAAAGTCTAAATTGCATAATGTAATTATGGAAATCCGTGGATAGTTGTAAATATCGACAAAGTTTCCTCGGTATTTTGTAAACAACCATTCAGTATAAAAGAGAAGCAGATTTCTGAATATATTGCGGCTTTTTGTACTCTGTTGCCGTTAGGCTGGTATCACAAGTCAACCTCGTAAGGAGAACTTTCCCCTTGGCCTGTGCCCCATGTCGGGCTCTGCTTATGCTTGGGTCAGTTTCTCATAACCTGCTGCTTATGCTCTGGGTTCTTGCGATACCATCAAACCGTGAATATTCTTGGAAGGGTTGCCCGTTTCAGATTTGTACGCAGATCTGCATCTGTCAACTCGATCCAGGATTGCCACTGGATAATTTTTAATTGTATACTATGCATAAAAAGATAATAAATCAAACTTTATTGGAAAAAGTCCCATAATCTTTCATCTCTAACAAAAATAAAGGTATAAATCCGACACCAATGACCAGTAAGG
>NW_028143817.1:7500-31782 GCF_977018435.1 Lepisma saccharinum
ATATTATTTTTTCTTTTCAGATTAACACTGCAGAAGAATCGCCCTTCTACTTTGTGTGAAGCATATTTGAAAATAAAAAAATCGGTAAGTAAATTTTAAAAGAACATTATTTTTTAAATTAACGATTCAGTGAATATTGCAGTGAATATATTGATATTATTTCTATGTATTGGTTATTGCTAACTTGAAAAAACGAGTCAGTGTGCAATATCTTTCTAGACCAAGATTTCCTTGAATACATCGCGACGATGAGACTGAATGTTGACAAGATGAAAACGGTTTTATTAAGGTTATTTTATGCTCGCATAGGTTAATTTTGACTGGATGACTGGATCTATATATTTTAAATGCAGATTATAACTAGTGTGCAATGTTTCTACGCCAAGACACATCACAACTATTACTGTATCATCGAGTATCAAGAGTCAAACATAAAATAGGATTCGAACTTAGATTTTTTTGGCATTATAGGATGCATACAATTTTTAACGATTTTGATTTTCATTGATTGATTGATTTGCTTTATTTTATTTTGTGCTTTTTGGCTAATTTGCGATGAGAGGGATGAAAATTGATGAATGGACACTCACAAACATTTATGCCCAAGCGGGACTTCTAGCGTCGGAGCGCGATGCTAACCACTCGGCCACGGCGTCCGACATTTTAACGATTTTGAATTCTAGCTAACTTCACCGAATGGAAGAATGGTAGCAATGCATGCAAATAATTTTCAAATAAAATTTGTTGCATACAATAATCTGTTTAAATTTATTAGAATTTTAATTAATTGAACAATGTACGGAAAACACTAATATCATTTGTTTTCTTTTCAGGTTATTCGTGCGGATCGTCTTTTCTACTTTGTTTGAAGTGTATTTGATAATACGAAGCGGTAAGTAATTTTTAAACAAGAACAATATTTTTTGTTTTATTTTTAATAGATTCAGTTACAGTGTAGTACATATAATTATTTCATTACTATGAAAACGATGATGTTGCTTCGGAGTTTACTATTGAGGGGTTACAGTGTAGTGCATATAATTATTTCATTACTATGAAAACGAGTGATGTTGCTTCGGAGTTAACTATTGAGGGGGGGGCGGTGGAAGATGAAATGTGTTAATTACATTCACAATAGAACAGTTTGTATTACAGTGAGGATTTTCTTAACTACCCAAGAAGCTAGGGTTATTTGAAAAATGATTTTTTTTACTACCCAAGAAGTATTTGAAAGAGATAGATATTTGTATTTAGAAAAACAGAGAAATTTGAAGAAAATGGTGCTGGCGCATTTATGATTCGGACCTAAGACTTTTGATTTTGATGTGCACCAAGATTTTCTATTTTTATTTTATGTTATTTCTTCTACCACTTTTGGCTAAACGCGACGATGAGTGATCATGTGATGAAGGGATATTTACAAATAACATCTTTGCCTAATTCGGGATTCGAACAAGTAACCCCTTTGGCGCGCCAGCATTCTTAAAATATAACTTTTGTAATTTAATGTAGCTTTTTCTACCGATCCGTAACCGCGACGGTGAGGATAAGTGATGATATGAGTAGAGCATGTGGCCCGGTTCTACGCCCGAAAATGGAGCTCGGTGGAGCTTGCCTTAATGGATTTCTCTCGTAAGGCATGAGCTCCATTTTCTCGCAGTGTTGCCAGCTCCTCACCCGAAAAAAAATCACCAAGGTTTTTGGGTCTAACCTAACCTAAGGCAAAGAGTTGGCAATACTGCAGAACAAGCCTCAAGCAGTGTTGCCAACTTGTTCTTGACCTATTTTTTATTTTACGACGTTTTATGCACTAAACTAACCTACAATGAGAGTAGAGTAGTGGCACGGGTTCGGCAACCGAAAATGGGGCTCGATGGGGCTCGCAGTGTTACCAACTCCTCACTTGAAAAAATCACCAAGGTTTTTGTTTTTGGGTCTAACCTAACCTCAAGCAAGAAGCTGGCAACACTGCTTGAGGCTTTTCTTGCAGTGTGGCCAACTCCTCACTTGAAAAAATCACCAAGGTTTGTTTTTGGGTCTAACCTAACCTCAAGCAAGGAGCTGGCAATACTGCTTGAGGCTTGTCTTGGAGTATTGCCAACTCGGCGTAGCTTTTTGGGTGTATGTTAACCTCACAGTGTTGCCAACTCGGCGTAGCTTTTTACGCTGTATAATTTTTTAGCTTTTTTGTGTGTGAGTGTATATGTGTTGCCAACTCGGCGTAGCCTTTTGGGTGTATGTTAACCTTGCAGTGTTGCCAACTTGGCGTAGCCTTTTGGGTGTATGTTAACCTCGCAGTGTTACCAACTTGACGCAACCTTTTGGATGTATGTTAACCTCACAAACAGTGTTACCAACTCCTCACTCGAAAAAATCACCAAGGTTTTTGGGTCTAATCTAACCTAAAACAGCTGGCAATTTTGCTGAGGCTTGCCTTGTAGTGTTGCCAACTTACTCGAAAAGTTACCAAGATTTTTGGGTCTAACCTAACCTAAAGCAAGGAGCTGGCAATGCTTGAGGCTTGGCTTATAGTGTATAAAGCAATTTGTCAACCTACTGGTATTGTCATAGCTTTTTACGAGAGAGAGGAGAGAGGGGGAAGAGTTAAAACAACTGGCAGCTGCCAACACCTACCTACAGCTTTTTTTTTTGTTTGGTGTAACCTCTAAAGCAACTGGCAAGTTTGCTTGAGGCTTGCCACAGTACATAAAACAATTTTTTGCCAACCTACACACACTGGGCAAGGAGAGCCGGCAACAAATATATACTGTTGTAAAAGAGATGGATGGCAGCATAGTATGTGTGTGCGTGTGTGTGTAGCATTATTAACTAGTGTTGGCAACCCACTTACAACTAAAAAAAATAGAGATGCCAACGTTGCTGTAAAAGAGAGAGAGACCTATCGTGACCTTTGTAAACCTCTCTCGGGGGAACGATGTGCCACACGCGCGCGCGCTGGCGCCTTTATTATTTTCGTATTGCATACAATATTTATTGTGTTTTTTTTTTTTTAGGATGCCTGGCCCCTAACCTCGCCAGGGTGCGTGGTGCCCAACCCAAAAAGGTTCTAACGGCTGCGGCTCTAGATAACCACACCTCTGTAGAGTTTCACGTGTTTTTTTTTTTTCCCCCCAAACTTCCATGAAACCCTACAGAGGACCTCCGTAATGCATGCAACGTGTACTAACGACTCTAGTGTTATTATGATGTTGTAATATTTTTGGATATATAGTTTTGTGAGATATAGATAATAATAATTATGTTTATTATAATATTTTTTGATGAAGATGGAGAATGTATGTGTGTGTTACAAATAAAGTTGCATGTTTTTTTTTCTAGTGTGTGTGTATGTGTATGTGTTCTTGATGTTCGACAGCATCTGAAACGATAAAAAAAAATTTTATTGTTAATTTTCTCATGTAAAAACAACAACAACAAAATTTTTGTGCAAAAATTCTGATTGTTTTGTGCTATAGTGCAAAAACTGATGATATTGTAATTCATAACTGATGAAATTAATATTGTAACTGATTTTGAACTAGTGAAATTTTCGTATTGTGCTATTGAAACTGATTGTGCTAGTACAAAAATTTCTTATTGTGCAAGAAAAGATGTTAAAAACTTGTTAAAACTGCTCTGTGACCCTCTCGTTCTTCACGTCGTGGACGAAGGACTTCTCGGCAACCAGGATGACACTGCATACGGTATCCTCGGGCAACGGACTGTTGAACTCGCAGACGACCTTGATGTTGGTTCGATCGTTGACCACCACCTGCTTTCTCTTAGATGTGTTGATGACGAACATGGGTCTGCGGTTTTTGAATTCGCTGGGCGTGTAGTACATGTCCATGCTTCCCTCGGTCACGCGTTTGAAAGAGGTGTAAGCTTCGTAAAGTTTGAGGTAATCGTCTTTGGTCATGTCGAGGTTGTAATTCTCGCGCGGGAAAACTTCGTTCCGTCCATTTTTCAGATAAACGTTCTTGATCTTGCAGTTGTCGAACTTGCTGGAATCTTTTTCCTGGTTGTTATCGCGCCCGGTCTGAAAGAGCACTACGACGAAATCTGGCATGTCGAACTGTATGTTGTTGAACTGTGTCGTCACGTCGAATTCCATGTGACTTCCCGACGCTATCTTCTGCACACACTGGTAACCGTGAAAGTGAATCGACACCTGCGGACTCTTCAAGATCTCCGCTTTGTACTTGAGGGCGTAGTTTGTTTCGTATTCCACGATCGGTATTCTCAATTCCATGCTCCGGATGACGCACTTGGCTGCTTCGGGTAATGTGTTGGCTATCGGCGTGCCGTCGGCGTTCAAGTTGGTGTATCGCATCAGTGCGTTGTTGTCGTTGGCTGCTCTTCGAAAAGTGACGCGCAATCCTCCCTTCCACATGATCTCCTTGTAGTCCGAGAAGAATCCCGGCAGCAGACGCATGGGAAAGAGCGCCGTGTGACTTGTCGTCGATATTTTGGTCCCTGCTTCGAATCCCCCCGCCTGGTAGTATGCTGCGTCTGTTTTGGATAATTTCAATGTTCCCACTGCCGTCGACGTGATGCCTGGATAGTCTATTCTGTCTATGACGGTGTTGTGTTTCCTCACCTCCACCTGCGAGAACAGGTGAGGCACGAAGTTGTCAACGAGTATCAAATTTGCATTTGGCGGAAACGCGTCTCCGCTTTCCTTCTTCACCACGTCGAATTGAAGGTATAGGTCCGCTCTGTGAGGATGAACGAACCCATCCCCTACGTCCACGTCGTATTCGATCTCCCTGTTTGCTTCGTTCAAATTGGCGAACGTGCGACGGTTGGGAGGAAAAGATTGCAATTCGTAACTTTCGATTTGCTCCATTTTCACTATGTGTGTTATTTATTATATGTTGATCTCCACGATGGCAGTGGTCGTTGCACCTGCGAAATCCACCACGTCTCCTTTCTCGTTCGTCACCACCAACTCTATGTCGTCTATGCGGTTGCGGCATACTGGAAAATAAATCGACGAAGAGGGTGTGTAGATGATCGGTTCCATGAATTCGGAACTGGGTTTGAACGTGGCTATGATTCCCGTCTGCTTGTGACTTCCTAACAATCCATTCGAGGATTTCGTGATCATGCCTTCCGCCACGTTGCAGTGTACGTTTAGAGTTTCTATGGCTAGAAATTTGGGAATGTTGGTTGCCGTGTGTTTGATGCCAGCTTCGAGTTTGGTGTTGTTCTCGAAACCTAAAAGTTCTCCCATGGTACCCAGGTTTATGGTTTCCGTCGCCGATAGGATTTCCACTCTGTGCGTGACCGAATTTTGAGAAAGGTACGTGCCTTTGGGTAATTGAGCTTGCAAAGTGGAAAGATTGTATTGGCCTGGCGTGACGACAATGTGTTCGCTTCCGACGCTAATTTTGTTGTTGTGCTGCGTGACGTTAGGTATGAGGTACATGCTGTAGAATGCACGCAGAGCTACGGATTTAGGATAGACGATGTCGTCGTGCAGCGTGAGTTTCAAGATTGAAGATTCGCTCGTGAGATGGAACACGCCCATCGTGTTTTAGGTTCCACAATGCTTTCTGAAAATGTTCCACCGAGGGGTTATTTATTTTAGACATGTATGCGAGAACGGAAAGGCATAGGTGGCCGCAGTTAACATCGGTGAAACCCTGGATGCGTTTGTCATTGTAGTAGAGGTTGGCAACACTGAGATACTTCACCAACCTGGCAGGTGGTGTACCACCGAACGAATCGAAAACAAATGCATTGTTATCGTCAATTTTGAGGTAGCATATCCAATGTGTACCAGGATTTTTGTAACTGTCCAGGTTGACCACGCCATACTCTCTTTTCTTCACAGCAGAGGGTAGAGAATCGGACATGAAAACACCCCTGAAGTTTTTTATTCCCAACAGTTCGATCAGAGATTCAATATCGAAGTTGGACAGGGCTTCTTCTTTTTTTTATATTTCTTCAAAGCATCGAGGTTGCTTTTTTGTTTTTTGGTTATACCTTTCCCCTTCTTCTCCATAGCCAGGTTGTGACGTTTCTGTTCTTCCAATTCTGCCTTGTTCTTCTTCGAGTCGATGACGGTTTTTGCGATGGCGGCGCTACCGCCGGCCAAACTTCCAACGGCCCCTAATGCTGCCAGGATGGCTGGGATGCTGAATATGAAACCTCCGATCTTTTGCTGTTTTCGCGAACGCTGCAAGCGTCTCAATTGAGGTGTGCTGAGAAGTAATTTCATTCCGTGTCCTTTCGTCAAGCAAGAACGTTTCTTCTCGCGTTGTTTCTTGGTGAGTAACCCATCGAGGGCACCTAGATTTTTCAGATTGGAGTATGGTATCTGGTACACGACACCCTTGGGCTTCATGTTGATGCTCTATATGTTATTTTCGCGATATGTTATTTATATATATGTTCTGAGATTTTTTTGTTTTGTGTAATTTTTTTTCGGTATGTTATTTATATATAAATGTTCTGAGATTTTTTTTTCCGTGTAATTTTTTTTCAAGGATATACTCCACACAGAGCCGTTACACAAATTCTATTACATGCTTTGTTTTCTTACCAAGAAGTTCCTTTGTACCCTTGTACACGATTTGAGTTTTGTTCTCGATTAAAATAGCTAGCTTCTCGTCGGATAACATGTTAGCGTATCGATCTGGTAAAAATAGACTGTATTGTGCGTTGAGCAACAGACGCGCCTTGGGGCCATACTGGGTAGAAACAATTGAACCGGAAGTTATCGTGTAAGGTTTGTCCACTTCTAATTCCTGAATTTTTACATATTCGACTGATGAATTTAGCATTTGTTTTAATGCTTGGGCGTCTAATGATTGTTTACTCATTTTATAAATGGCAAACACAATTGGAGTTTTTTTTTTTTTTACGTAGTGTTATTTATATACCGAAGAAATTTTTTTCACGGTTCGAGAATTCTTTTATTTCTACACACCCCATCCAAGTTTTTGTTTCGTGTTCATGACGATGGTGGTGCCCAGTGCTGCAACTCTTTCTCCCAGCGAAGCGTCTCTGCTAACGAATCTTTCGAAAGCTGCGTGCTCTAACTTTCTGTCTGCTTCGTGACGTGCATCCAGATCGGAGCGAGTGGAGTTGTAAGCGATGTCGTGATCTTTGCATGCGGCGTCCAACAGATTCACACCCTTGTCTCCTCTCTCCAATCTTTTCTCGAGTTTGGTACCTGGTCCGCAGTACTGGTAGCCAGGTAAATGCATCTCGAAAGGTAACTTGTTGATGATGTCGTTCACGAGTCCTTTTCCTTCGGCAACGTTCCAGAATCTCGGAGGCAGCGTGTTGATAATTTTGATGAGGTAACCTATGCCCTTGTCGTCGTTCACGATGAAGTTGGAAAGTTTCGTGCTGATCATGTCCACGATGCCAACCTTCTCGTTGTAGAAATTACGATTGCCTGCATTCTCCTCTCCTGCAATAACCAACAACCTGTCTATGAGCTTGCGCACGTCGTCCACCCACACAAACTCTTTGGGCAGGGTGTTGTAGAGTTTGACGCCGCTGCCTGTTTTCACCTGGTTCCATATCGGCTTGATGAGATTCCTGTACTTCTCGCCGCTGCTTGATTTCACCCTATTCTGCGTAGCGTCGTTGTTTTGGTATAAGGCATCCGTCATGATCAAAATTTCCTTGTAACTCTGGTAATCTTCGTCGGTGTAATCCTTCGGCTGCTTTTTGGCAACGAGTTCCCACAGTCCCACCGTACCCGGATACCTGTTCCAACTATCCTTGTCGCCTAAATTAATTTTAATGTCGTTACCTTCGAAGGTAACTTTCGATTTTCCAATCTTCCAAACCACACCACCACCTTCGTTACTCTCCATGCTCGGATACAATCCGAACACTTCATCCTTGTCGAACTTGCCCGTGCTCAGGTAGTCTCGTGCCAAAGGTCCCAACTCGATTTTATCCAAAGACGACGGCGTGCTACCTATGGCTCGACGTCGTGCCGGTACGTCCTTCAGTTCGAACGGCGTTGAAGGAATGCTCGAAATGGGCGTGGGTACGGTGTAACTTTTAGCTGCAAGTGGTACAAGTTCGTTGATCAAATTTTTATTTTGTTCTGTGACGCCTTTAATTTCTTTACCTAGATCGCTGATGGCATCGATCACAGGTTGATCTTGACGTTTCTTCTCTTCGTAGAATCCGCGATTCTCGGATTTCCAACCTTTGAAGCGTTTCGCGAGGTAGTTTCGCAACTTGAGATTTTCGTCTTCGATTTTTCGTTTCGCCATAACGTTATTTATACATGTCGTTTCTCACAACGTTGCAACGTTTAGAAAGTCGTTGATTTTGTTTCTGTATTTTCCGTCGTTGGGTTTTCTTGTCATGTCGATCGTCGCGAATCCGAAATCGTCACTGTTCCAACAGTGGGAGCAGCAGCGTTCCGAAAATTGATTGTAGTTCATGTCTCCGCCTACGTAGTCATCGTACGCGTGCTTGAGGTTGGTGTGATCTTGACGAAACAAACATATGAAATTAGCGTTGTCGCGTACTAACTGTTTTGGAATTTTGGAAAACGTTTGAGCTAGGAAGAAGCAATCCATTCCTTTGTGACGACCTTGCGTGAAAAAGTTGCGAATTTCATTTTGATTTTCCAAGATGACATCGTCGAACACAACGACTGAATTTTCACGACAATCGTCGAGTGGTTTTATTTCAGATGCGAAAGTTGCAATGTCCAGACCATCGTACAGTTTTATCAGTTGCTGGTATTTCGCTTGTTCGAGACTTTTCGAAAATACGTAGAGGTGCCTGTTCTTCCAATCTAACCAATTCGGTGCGAGGAGAAAATTGTCCACGAGCAGTGTCGTTTTCCCACACCCTGAAGGGCCTACGATTAGACAACGGATGCTGTCGGGAAGCAACTCGCCGTTTCTTTTCTTCGTTTGATTTTCCGAATCAGGTAGACGTTTCACGACATTCCACGCACTCATAGAATCACTTCGTTCGCGTCGATCCAACTCTTTTCCGGAAGCCCCAGCCATTTCACCAATAGTTTGTCACCTTTTCTACGCAATACTTTCTCGATGAGGTACGTGTTGGGATGTTTTGTTTTAGAGAGTTCCTCTTCGTAAAATCTTCCTTTCAAAATCTCGCCGCTACTATCTTTTATTATATATGTGTGTCGGTTTCCGGGTAAAACTCGAACCACCGTAAAAAGTTCCGTACTCCAATTTTTTGTGAACCCCTTCTCGAAGGTGCGTTTGAATTTGCTGATCCTCACCTGGTCTCCAATTTTGAATTTTGACTTCTTGGTAGTCGCGGGAGTGTACTTTGGACAGTAAACTGTAGAAATTAAACGCTGCTCGTCGGATTTCGTAACGTCAGCTGGCTTCATGCCTATGGTTCTGTGTACTGTATTATTATAAGTGTCGACGAGTTTCGGCAGTATGTCGACCCATTTGTAATTTCCCCGAAGCGTGAATCGTTTCCACATGTGTGTTTTCAAGGTTCGATTAAATCTTTCCACGATGCTGGCTTTGATGTGACTGAAGGTTGAATAATGCCGAATGTCATGTTTTTGAATAAACTTTTGGAATACGGCGTTGTAAAATTCTTTACCGTTGTCTGTTTGCAAAAACCGTGGCCGTCTGCCGCTTTCGCGAAAAATTGTTTTGAATGCTTCCGTGACGCACGTTCCCGTTTTGGCTTTCAAAGGTAGAGCCCATGCGAATTTCGAAAACGTGTCTATGACGGTGAGGAGATACTTGTTGCCTTTGTTCAATTTATGTATATTTTTTAGATTGCCGCTACTCATCTCCACGAGGTCACTTTGCCAGAGGTCATCGATTCCCTTGGTTACCACCGCCAAACGTTCGTAGTTGCGGCGTGCAGGTTTATGCAATTCTTCGACGATGGCTTGCCTAGACATTTTTTAGAGATTACGTTTGAAGAGAAGCACCAGCGTGATCGGATTCAAAGAGGGTGGCACTTCGCTCGTGTTTTGAATGATCAGCTTATCGCCGGCACTTACGTCAAAAACGGTGAGATCTTCGTCTTCGTGTATTTCATATATGTTGCGCGTTTCGTTCCAACGTGCCAGAGGAATGTTTCCTGCTTTCTGGACACCACGATTCGATATCAAGGTCATGGTGGGAACGCTAGCTTTTCTACCGTGAGACCAGTACGAAAATTCATTTATCTGAATCGTGCCATCGAGGAGAAACTTGTAGTACGGATGATAAGGATGTAACATGTACAGTTTGTTACCTTCGACGAACGTGGAGATTCTCTGTTGATTGGGTACGCTGTTGATTTCGATGGCTTGCAGAGAATGCAGTTTAGCGAATTTAGTATCGACGCTAACGAGGTTGCTGTGAAGCTGTCCCAGTGTATTTTGTACGGGCAACAAATGTTCGACGATGGTATCCGTTACTGTAGAAAATGACGGTTTGATTTTCACTTCCACGTTCAACTGCTTGAAGTTTTCGTTGAGTTCTTGTAATTTGGCACCGAAAGAGGCCAGCGTCGATTCCTGCGTGGATTCCAGCACCCCAACTTGATCTCTGATGTTGACGACGATGTTCTGAAGGTTCTCGACTTGATTCAATTTCGAGCTCTTCTCGGTAAGATCGTTCACGATACTTCGCATTTCGGTAAACTGGGTGTGAAGGTCAGCGACGCTCTGCGAAGTGGGCAGCGTCGACACCAGCGAAACAAGTTCGTCTCGAATCTGTTCCACGTTCGCTGTTTCCGTTTCCAGTCGTTTCAGCATACGTGATATGTTTCTTTTCAAAGCGTGCAATTCTTTGGAGGTGGGGAGATTGGCCACCCTACTTTCGAGATCGCTTAACGAATTTTTGATGTCGCTCGATTCGGATAGTGCCGTCACGGCTGTTTTCAATTTTTCCAAATCTTCGCTCGAAGGTACGCTCGTCCGTAACGATTCCAAGTCAGCCTGTATGTTGTCCAGTACGTGATGAAAATGAGCAAGATTCGTTTCGACGTTCAAATTTTCTAAATATTCGATCTTTTGCTGGACCGTGCTTAACGTGTCCTGAATGCTCGTCAACGCACTGGCTTCAGCGTGAATATTTTTAATTTCTTCGTTGATCAACTCCAGAGACGCCTGAAGCGTAGCGATGGTGGTTTGAATGTGTTCGAAATCTTGATAAGCCTCCAATTGAATTTTTATGTTCGCGACGCTTTTGCTGATGACCTGCAGTTCGTCTGACGATGGTAGGTTCGTCATGGTATCTTCCAAAGTCTGTAACTTGGATTTAATTTCTTCCAACGTGCCGGCGAATTCTTCTTGTAATTTGGAAACAACAACATGCAAGCGTTCTACATCAATATCCTTCACGACGGTTTGAAGTTCAGAGAAATTCTTTTCTATTGCTGAAGTTCGTTCTTCGATTTCGAGTTTTAATTTTTCCAAATCTTCATTTTTCGATTGAAATTGCTGTAATTTGAGCAAATCATTTTGAAGCTTATCCACGCTCAACTGTATATTTTGAACGTTGTCGTAAGAAGGTACGTCGACATAATTTTTTATGAGCGTTTTCAGTTCGGAATCGATTTTCAGAATGGGGTCGAGACATTGCGTTTGGAGCGTAGCGATCTCCGACTCTAAACTTTTGTTTAAGGTCTCCTGCAAAGCGATCAAATAACTCCTCAACTTTTTAATTCGGACGTCCAACATGAGAATCTCTTCTGCATGGTCTACACGCTTAGTGTTGCCGAAAATGTCGTTAGGCATTTTGGTTAACGGTTATTTATAATAGGATAGACGATTCGTAATTCTACGAAGAGAGGAATGAGTTTGTCGTAATCTCCTAGGAGTTCGACGTACAGGTAATCTCCTGCGGAAACATTGTACGTAATGTTAGAAAGCATCTTGTCGTGCTTGATTCGAAAAATGTTCTTGCCGGTAGATATTTTGATTTCGCCTACGTTTTCCGGATTCACGGTGATTTGAAGTTTTCCATCGATCGGAATTTTGTAAAAATGTAAATTGTTGTTGAAGACGTAAAACATTTTGCCCACATCGTCATCCAATTTCGTCCAAATGCTGTTAAGGTGAACAATCAGTAGACCGTTGAGTTTAGTTAACATGGAAGGTAGAAATTCATGATCTGTCGTCGTGTGGTGTACAGCCTCCATGTTGGCTTGTTTTCGGAAACCAAAAAGATTCATATTATGCTGGTTATTTAAGAATACGGTCAAAGTTTTTGTAATGACTGTCAGTGTTTTTTTTTTGTTTTTTTTTTTTTGTTTGTTTTTTTGTTTTTATGAATCTTCTGTTGAAGATGGGCATATGTTGCAGGTTTTGCTTTCTGCTAAGCGATAGTGTCCCCACGGCAGTGTGTGGATTCCACATTGGAGGACGCACCTCTTGTCGTCGTTGGGATCCAGGGCAATCTTCCTCACTTTGTTGGTGGTTAACACATGGTCGACACTCTGGATACGCTGTTCTGCTCTTAGAACCGACGACCTGGTCTTGAGGCAATCCACAAAGTCCTCGAATGTGAGATGCTCCCGAACCACCTGTCTGCCGACACCCTTGGCCTTCTTGGTAACACTGTTTTCGGCTTTGATGGTATAGGCCTTGGCACGAAGACCTGCAAACTCGAGAATCACGTCTCCGTCCTTCTCGTCTTTGAGTTTGCCAGGCACCTTTTTGTTGTGAGCCAGGATTCCGTACTGATTCGGCTGGGGATAGCCCGAGGTATCGAAAAGCTCAATAAAAGATTGAGCTGTGGCTATATCCCCGTATGCGTTGGCTGTGCGAACGTAGTACACCAAGCTGTCCGTGTCCGTGTAGAGAAGCGAGATGTTGTGCTTGTAGTGTGGACGTAATGTGTCGTAGTACGTCTCGAACATGTGGAGCTTGCTCAGATCCAGAACAGTGGCTCCAACGTAGATGGGCTTGTTGAGCTTCACCACACCTTGCTTCATGTGAATCAGAGCCAGCTGCTCATTGTAGATTGTTCGAGACTTGAACAATGGACTTGCAACAAGCTGACGACATCGCTCTTTCCTCGTCACCAATTTTATGTCCACGCGATTCCGTACATTCTCCATGGTCTTGCCAAACACCGCATTATTCATAAGCTTGAAAAAATCCTTATCAAGCTCGGACGTGGCTGCGGTGCGGCGTTCAGTGTTGACTTCAATATATGGACGCAACCATGGAGAATGTTCGAACTTGAGGATGCGGTGAACTGCGTGGACTGTGACCCCTTGTCGCATCAACCACCGGAGATTCTGGTAGTGAAGAACGTAATTCTTCTTGGGTTCGAAATCCATTACGAGCTTCTTCTGGTTGGAATCGGGTGGACACTTGAACTCGGGTGCAGGGGGGAGATCGCAGAACAAATCCTGCAGCTTCTCGGAGAACTCAAGGTCCACCTCGGCGAAGAACCCATGTTCCGAATCGTCGAAGTTTTTGATGTTGAAGTTGGAAGGGTCAGCCCACTTGAACCCTCTAAAGGGGAGTGGCTGCATCATGGAGTGCCCGTACAAGTTATTCACGTCCGTGTACATGATGTAGCTCGACGGTTGGGTGGAGTCGTAGCCAGTAGCCATGTGATGGTTGTTGGCGCGCGCGTGCCGTTGCGACACCTGGACCATTCCACCCCGCACGGCACGTTCTACAAACAGCATCATGTCCACGTCCGAAAGAAGCTCCAGCTTGATTTTCGTCACCAGAAACATGGCTGACCACGCCAGTCCGGGGAGGCTATAGAAGTAGGCGGGGTCCAGTTTGTAGATGCTCTTCGCAGTTGCACGAAACGCCTGGAACACGTCGGCGAGGAGCGTCACATCAAGTTTGAGGTACGCGTCGTGGTAGTCCCCGAGAGTTCGACAACCCAGCTCGCGCCACATGGACTGGGCATGGTGGTATTCTTCGTCGGTGATGTTCGAGCCTCGTAGCTGACTGTAGAACTTCGCCTGGGGAGGTAGTGACGTCTCTGCGAACTTGGTAGAGTCGGTGACGTATTCGTAGGGGTAGACCCCTTTACGCCTGAAGAGACTGGCGTCCAAGTTTGAAAAATTCGCAGAGGTAATGAGCATTTGCCCGTCGCTGAGCTTTTTCGCCAGGGCATCGAGGCTAGCCGAGAGGAACCTCAGGGAGTCGAGGAAGCGAAGCTCGACGGTAGAGCGTAATCCTGGGATTTGAACCCATTTACTCACACTGATGTAACGCTCCTCGTTCTCGGCGAGAACGTTGATTCGCATGTCGTCGTACCCAAGATGCTTGATCAGGTGGTGAAAGTCGTACCCCGAGCCATTGTGGAAGAAGATCGGAATAAAGCGCGGGTCCTGGGCCAAGCAGTTGCATTTGTTGCACCAAGGACCAACGTACCTACCGTTAAAGTGATCGTGGTGTCGGACTTTATGGTTTTTGGCAGTGTACTCCTCAACGCAGACAGGGCAAGCGATGGCCTCGTCGTGTCTACGTTGATCGTTGGGGGACAGTGGGAGCATAGACTTGGGGGTCGACAATACCTTCCCTATCTCTTTGGCTTCCACAACCATCCTCTCGAGGAAGTGTTTGGCTGCGTCGGGACCACGGTACACGTAGGGCTCGGGGGCGATGTGCTGATCTCGTCGCACCACAACGTAGGCGTAACTCGAGGCCTCGTGGAGTTGGTAGGGGGTGGTGGAGGAAACTTCGGGATCAGGATCGCAAATAAACAGGGGTTTGAGGAAGGCCTCAAAATCCGCGATGATGATGGCGGGGTGCTCTACCATGGCACCGTGCATTTTGAAACGCATCATGGTGCCAGGTTTGGGTAAGACTGGCACCCTAGGCTTGTTGGCATTGCAGTAGAGCTTGTGGTTAGCGAGCTTCTCGGTAGCGATGTTGGGACCTCTGATGCGCTGGTAATCCTGCTGTTCTCGATTACGAAATATAGACAAGCACCTGCAACAAACTTCTATGTGGTGACTGTCTTCGCTCCGTTGGCTCGAAACAAGTCGAGAGAAGGAACAGATGAGGGTGTAATGGTGGTGGGTCTCGTCCTTGATGAGCAGAAGGTGAATTTCCTGCACACCATCGTCGTCTACGTCGCTCACCCGGATAGGGTACACCACATTTTCGTCGGTGAGGCCATAAACGTTGATGGCCAACTGAGGGTTGTGTGTACGGGCTTCGAACTTTCGAATATCCGAGACCTTCACCGGGTAGTCGATCCCAGCCATCGCATCTTCCAGCTCTGGCTCGTAGGGTAGGTAGTGGTTAACTCGGTGTGGGTGGTTTTTCCAGTGGACTGGGTGTAATGCTGCAAGCACACACCATACGAAGCACTTGTTATCTTTATTTTGGATGTTCAGGACGGCCTTTTTATCCACAATCGCTTTTGGTAAGGGGACGTAGCTGGAGGCGGAGAGAGGCACAAACTTGCTAAGTTTGACGCACAGTTCGTGAGGCTCGCCGCACAACGAACCCCCCGAGCCCTTAGCTTCATGTTCTTCTTGTTTAACCAGCAGCTCCTCGACAAACTTGTTGTAGATGACCTCGAGGTTTTCGACATCCGCCAGATGCAGCGTCTTCGCCTTGGTGTTGTGGCAGAAGCTGTAAATTTCACCAGACGGCTTCTTGTACTGGCAACGTAGCGAAGCATAGAATTTGGTGGAGTGCGTTGCAAGCGCATCGCCGAGGATAGAAATAATTTGCGCTTGCACGTTCTCCAAAAAGCTACGCACATCGCATGAGCCCTCCGAAGTAAGGGGAAAGTCCTCTAACAACCGCTCGAAAGCAGACTGGTCTGCTTTCGCCACAGTCTTGATGCGTTTGGCAGATAGTGGCGAGTCGGCTTCCGCTTTCCTCTTGGTTGAGCTGGTCGACGGTTGAGCCCCAGATGTACTTTTGCTTAAACAAGTAAGCTTATGCTTCTTGGCATACGCAATTGTAATGTGTTTATTGCATCCGGAACACAGTTCGGTGGCAGCCAAATGCTTGCCTGGCACGCAGGTGCGACAATGTCTTACAAAATGTTGGCTTGATATGCTCTTTTTGCAAACAGGGCAACTTTTCATGGAGCGCATTTTTTCGGGGTATGTTTATTTATATGTGATCTGTTGGTGGTAGAGTGTTTACAAAACAAAAATGCCTTATGAGAAAAATTTTGTAAGGTAATTCTAATTAGTGTTAATTCGAGGGGTTTATTTATATATGGGTGGCGTTGTCCTCCTCAAATATGTGCTTTAATCAACCCTATAAAAAAAATAAAAAAATATATAAGAAAAATATGATTGTAGATAGAAAAAAACACAATAAATATTGTATGCAATACGAAAATAATAAAGGCGCCAGCGCGCGCGCGTGTGGCACATCGTTCCCCCGAGAGAGGTTTACAAAGGTCACGATAGGTCTCTCTCTCTTTTACAGCAACGTTGGCATCTCTATTTTTTTTAGTTGTAAGTGGGTTGCCAACACTAGTTAATAATGCTACACACACACGCACACACATACTATGCTGCCATCCATCTCTTTTACAACAGTATATATTTGTTGCCGGCTCTCCTTGCCCAGTGTGTGTAGGTTGGCAAAAAATTGTTTTATGTACTGTGGCAAGCCTCAAGCAAACTTGCCAGTTGCTTTAGAGGTTACACCAAACAAAAAAAAAAGCTGTAGGTAGGTGTTGGCAGCTGCCAGTTGTTTTAACTCTTCCCCCTCTCTCCTCTCTCTCGTAAAAAGCTATGACAATACCAGTAGGTTGACAAATTGCTTTATACACTATAAGCCAAGCCTCAAGCATTGCCAGCTCCTTGCTTTAGGTTAGGTTAGACCCAAAAATCTTGGTAACTTTTCGAGTAAGTTGGCAACACTACAAGGCAAGCCTCAGCAAAATTGCCAGCTGTTTTAGGTTAGATTAGACCCAAAAACCTTGGTGATTTTTTCGAGTGAGGAGTTGGTAACACTGTTTGTGAGGTTAACATACATCCAAAAGGTTGCGTCAAGTTGGTAACACTGCGAGGTTAACATACACCCAAAAGGCTACGCCAAGTTGGCAACACTGCAAGGTTAACATACACCCAAAAGGCTACGCCGAGTTGGCAACACATATACACTCACACACAAAAAAGCTAAAAAATTATACAGCGTAAAAAGCTACGCCGAGTTGGCAACACTGTGAGGTTAACATACACCCAAAAAGCTACGCCGAGTTGGCAATACTCCAAGACAAGCCTCAAGCAGTATTGCCAGCTCCTTGCTTGAGGTTAGGTTAGACCCAAAAACAAACCTTGGTGATTTTTTCAAGTGAGGAGTTGGCCACACTGCAAGAAAAGCCTCAAGCAGTGTTGCCAGCTTCTTGCTTGAGGTTAGGTTAGACCCAAAAACAAAAACCTTGGTGATTTTTTCAAGTGAGGAGTTGGTAACACTGCGAGCCCCATCGAGCCCCATTTTCGGTTGCCGAACCCGTGCCACTACTCTACTCTCATTGTAGGTTAGTTTAGTGCATAAAACGTCGTAAAATAAAAAATAGGTCAAGAACAAGTTGGCAACACTGCTTGAGGCTTGTTCTGCAGTATTGCCAACTCTTTGCCTTAGGTTAGGTTAGACCCAAAAACCTTGGTGATTTTTTTCGGGTGAGGAGCTGGCAACACTGCGAGAAAATGGAGCTCATGCCTTACGAGAGAAATCCATTAAGGCAAGCTCCACCGAGCTCCATTTTCGGGCGTAGAACCGGGCCACATGCTCTACTGATATGATGCAATTGATGAAAGAACACAAAGAAAAAACACCAATGCAAAAAAAAAAAAAAACACTAATCGAACCTAGGATCTCTGGTGCTGTGCTAACCACTTCACCAAGCGGTAGGATATTTCGGAATATGTTTTTTTTTGGCATAAAGTTATGTGCATCGGAATATAATATTGTGTCAACCATGTAAATGTATGTATCTTCACGGTAATTTCGAAGAGAACGCCTCTCTGCGGAAATTTTTGTGAGTTTTTTCTAAGCGTGTGTGGCGATGTGGTTTCAATTTTTTTATCCCATTTTAAATTGTAGGTCCAGTCCCAATTAGCCTTACTGTGCATAAAATGGATCTAAAATACCAAATCAATCAATCAGACAACAACCAAACGGTATGATATTTGTGAATCTGGTCTTCTGACATAAAGTTATGTGCATTGGAATATAATATTGTGTCAACTATGTAAAAGTATGTACTTTCACGGAAATATCGAAGAGGAAATGATTGATAGCAATTGTATTATATGTAATAAATTTATAAAATTAAAAAATAACTACCTTGAGACTTACCCAGATTTTATTTTTCAGCGAAATATCCATCGACGCAAACATGGTAATTGTGAACCCCAGGGAAGTGGACGTAGTGTGTGTATGAAACGACCGAGGATATTACCCTTGTTTTCACAGTCGAGTATTCATGATGGCAGGGAAGAACACCATCGAAGATATTGTTACGGAAATTTTAACGTTCTGTACATGTTCGCACGATTATGTCGACGTGTACTATCTCTGGAACTCATTGAAGCGTTACACTCCAGATTACGCTGTGATTTGCAATGGATGTTACGAATGTTTCGATAATCAGGATGGACATTTTTGTGAGATGGACCATTTTTTTAAATGCGGCGGCAAAGGTGTAGAATCTGAATGTCATCGGTGCATATGGAGCAAGATAAGAAGTGTGAGGCAGTATTTCCAGGAACCAGAGAATACGTTATATGTATTTCAGTTCTATCAACGGAGCCACCCTGAATTCAAGGGAGATCCGCTAGGAGATGAGCAGGTATTCTACAATACCCTTTGCACTCTTTGTGAGATGTCTTCACTGTTGAAAGAACTGTGCTACGCATTGCAGAGAATGAGCGGACATATGGTGCGACCAGATGGCGAGATAGGTGTTAAGGTAATGGATGATGTTTTGTACAGATAAGTGATAATTTTTAAACAAGAACAATATTTTTTTGTTTTATTTTTAATAGTTTCAGTTACAGTGTAGCGCAAATAATTATTTAATTACTATGAAAACTAGTGATGTTGCTTCGGAGTTTACTACTAAGCGTATTGAGGGGCGGTGGAAGATGAAATGTGTTAATTATATTCACAATAGAATAGTTTGTATTACCGTGAGGATTTTTCTTTACTACCCAAGAACCTAGCGTTACTTGAAAGAGATAGATGTTTGTATTTAGCAAAACAGAGAAATTTGAAGAAAATGGTGCTGGCGCATTTACGATTCGAACCCAAGACTTTTGATTTTGATGTGCGCCAAGATTTTTTTTATTTTATGCTATTTTTTCTACCACTTTTGGCTAAACGCGACGATGAGTGACGATGTGATGAAGGGATACTTACAAATAACATTTTGACCTAATTCGGGATTCGAATAAGGGACCTCTTTGGCGCGCCAGCATTCTTAAAATGTAACTTTTGTAATTTAATGTCGCTTTTTCTACCGTTAATGTGAGTGAAGTATAGGTTTTGTTTAAAACTGTTGGTCCACTGCTTTTTCTACCCCCCCCAAAAAAAAAGTAAAATGGGTGGATAAGTTATTGTTAGAGAAAATGTTTGTCATATGAACTTGAATGTCCACAAGTGGATAGTGTGAAGCGTTCTTTCACGCTGTTGAAAAATACCTTGGTATTATGAAAAGTAAAAATGTGATAAGTATAGAGAACATGCCAAATGTGAAAATGTAAACGCTCATGCAATTAAATGTTTGGAAATTATACTGTTTTTTATTGTAATGATTACAAGAAATAAAATATGTTTAAAGTTTATGAATGTTTAGTTACATTTTTTGAAGTACTTAATTGGTGCATATATAAATTATTTACAATGAAATGAATGGTGATGTATATAAATTTATGCAATATGTAATAAGATAGAGGGCATGGTGGTTCGGATTTCACTTTTCAAACTGTAGGTCCTATCCTGATTAGTCACTTTGTGAATGAAATGGATGTAAAAACATACTGAAACTATTAACTCAGAGTGGTTGGAATTCGACTTTAAATTAATTAACTTAATGAACTAATGATGTAATGGTAACCTATTTTATTGTCTTGTATTTAACTGTTCTGAGTTTGACAACTAATGAAAATATCTATTCTATGTCCATCTCAAATTTACCAGCAGTAATGTTGTCACCTTGTAATAAAAATGCCTGGCTGAATACCCGGTGGGAACACATATTGTCCGGACCCACAAGGTCTTTGGAGATGTGTGGGGAGAAAGTTCTCGGAATTGTAAGATTTGGGCGTAAAGTCTTGGAAGTTCACAACAGTCAAACTTGATAAATGTGTGTAAATTAAGAAGAGAGATTCCATAAATAATAGAAGTGGTTAACACATTTAATCTACGTGAATATGGAAAAGGTAAAATAATTGAGAGATTTTTTGTTTTTTTTTTGTTTTGTTTTTCGCAAGTTGTAGTTGTAATGTTGTTAACATGCAATGATGCAAATAATATACTTATAATACCGGTTAACACAAATGTTCAAGGTTCCAAGGATGGAAACATGGTGGAGACACCAGTCTACGGTCGAACCAGGGACTCTTGAAGACAAATTTAAAAGTTTCAAAGGTTGCTGGTTAGATACCCGATGTAGGTACCATCACTCCAATTCACATTGTTGTAATGAGAGAAAAGTGGCAGGAATGCGACAGTAAAGAAATTAAGATAGTCAAGCAGTGACATTATGATCAAGGGGTCCCAGAATCGATACCCGATGATGATACACCAATTTCAAAGTTGCATCTTATACCTTGATATTTTAACAGAGCTGTGTTCGAGTTCGGGTTCTTGTGATAAATACGTCCAACAGAAGTGTTATTTTATCGCGTTTTCTGCAAATGAACCGATTCGTACAACGGAACTAACATTTTCTGATTTTGCATATTAAGACAAAACCGGTGTGAAGCGGAATAATAGCATGCAGGGAGAAAAGAGAGATGAAGATAAAGAGAGGGAGAAGAAATAGAAAGAATAACTATTTTTATTTTGTTTTTTCCATGTGCGGCTGTGAAAAAGGAAAGAAAGAAACAGAGAAAGAGTCAAAGAGATAGAGGAACAAAGCAGAAAATAAAAAGATATACAAATTCCCTCCTTTTGTCTTCTTTCTTTTTTTATCGTAACTCGAAAGGAGAGAAAAATAAATAAAATACAAAGAGTGATAAAAACAAACCGAAAGAAACATGAGAGAAAAAAACATTTCCTCCCTTTTGTCTCTCAGAGTATATTTTTCACTGTTGTTTTCTCTCTCTTTAGATTCACACAGAGCTGCGACAAAGCAATAAAACACAACACCAATCATTTGTCGAGCAGATAACTGAACAGTAAACTGACTCTCGAAGACAAATTTGAAAAGGTTAAAGTGTCCCTGGTTCGAGACTCGATGGAGCATTCGCCTACGAACATCTCAAATTCACCTCATATACCTATTTCATATTTTGATAAGAAAAACCATTGGAACAATTTGTGGGTGGTTTTTTAAATGTGGTAGGGGAAAAATGTTGAGAATGGGAGAGAGTAAAGGAGTGGTGAGGGTTGGAATTGAACACTGAACAAACGTTTTACAAGGTTGAGAATTAAATAGTATCCAAGAATGTTCCAGGGTGTATTAGAATTTTGGAAATCTCTTAGATTACACCCTTCACTGCACTGTTGCTTTTTTCCCCCAATACATTCACACAGATCTGATATAAAGCAATTAAACACAACACAACACAAAACATTTGACTAGCAGAAAACTGAACAGTAAACTGACTCTTGACGACAAGTTTGAAAAGATTAAAGGGGGTTTCTGGTTCGATACTCGATGACATTCGTCTACGGACATCTTATATTTCTTTTATATGCTTTTTCTTGTATCTTGATAACAAAAAACCGTTGGAACAATCTGAAAGATTTAATGGTGATAAAGGAAAACAGTTGGGAGTGAAGGGAAGTAAAAAATGGGCGTGTGTTGGATTTGATCAATGAACAAACTTTTTTACAACATTGAGTATGAATTAATATCCGAAAATGTTCTAGGACGTATTATTTTTTTGGAAATTGAACAGTTTCTACACGTCATGCGATATATTACTACAAATGGGATGATTTGTAATTTAAAAATGTGTCAAGACGGATTTGTTATCACCTAAGTAATATTTGGTGCAAAATTGAGTATTGGCATGCCAAACTGGGAAAGAAATTGCAAGAGGGCGCATATGAAGTTTTAGATAAGGTATATTTTGTGATGTCATGTGATCTATGTTTTACCACTTTTTGATAATGGTGAAGGTAAAGGAATAGTGGTAAAGATTGATTGAGTTGGTGTTTAAGTCCACTTTATGCACAGTAAGGCCAATCGAGACTGGACCTACCGTTTAAAGTGGGATCCGAACCATGTGCTTCCACCGGGTATCGAACCCTGGAGACAGAGAGAGAAAGAGGAAATGAGAAAGAGAGAACACAAACACCCACAGAGAGAGAGAGAGAGAGAGAGAGAGAGAGAGAGAAAGAGGAAATAAGAAAGGTAGAACAACACAGAGAGAGAGAGAGAGAGAGAGAGAGAGAGAGAGAGAAAGAGGAAATAAGAAAGGTAGAACAACACAGAGAGAGAGAGAGAGAGAGAGAGAGAGAGAGAGAGAAAGAGGAAATAAGAAAGGTAGAACAACACAGAGAGAGAGAGAGAGAGAGAGAGAGAGAGAAAGAGGAAATAAGAAAGGTAGAACAACACTGTGTTGTTCTACCTTTCTTATTTCCTCTTTCTCTCTCTCTCTCTCTCTCTCTCTCTCTCTCTCTCTCTCTGTGGGTGTTTGTGTTCTCTCTTTCTCATTTCCTCTTTCTCTCTCTGTCTCCAGGGTTCGATACCCGGTGGAAGCACATGGTTCGGATCCCACTTTAAACGGTAGGTCCAGTCTCGATTGGCCTTACTGTGCATAAAGTGGACTTAAACACCAACTCAATCAATCTTTACCACTATTCCTTTACCTTCACCATTATCAAAAAGTGGTAAAACATAGATCACATGACATCACAAAATATACCTTATCTAAAACTTCATATGCGCCCTCTTGCAATTTCTTTCCCAGTTTGGCATGCCAATACTCAATTTTGCACCAAATATTACTTAGGTGATAACAAATCCGTCTTGACACATTTTTAAATTACAAATCATCCCATTTGTAGTAATATATCGCATGACGTGTAGAAACTGTTCAATTTCCAAAAAAATAATACGTCCTAGAACATTTTCGGATATTAATTCATACTCAATGTTGTAAAAAAGTTTGTTCATTGATCAAATCCAACACACGCCCATTTTTTACTTCCCTTCACTCCCAACTGTTTTCCTTTATCACCATTAAATCTTTCAGATTGTTCCAACGGTTTTTTGTTATCAAGATACAAGAAAAAGCATATAAAAGAAATATAAGATGTCCGTAGACGAATGTCATCGAGTATCGAACCAGAAACCCCCTTTAATCTTTTCAAACTTGTCGTCAAGAGTCAGTTTACTGTTCAGTTTTCTGCTAGTCAAATGTTTTGTGTTGTGTTGTGTTTAATTGCTTTATATCAGATCTGTGTGAATGTATTGGGGGAAAAAAGCAACAGTGCAGTGAAGGGTGTAATCTAAGAGATTTCCAAAATTCTAATACACCCTGGAACATTCTTGGATACTATTTAATTCTCAACCTTGTAAAACGTTTGTTCAGTGTTCAATTCCAACCCTCACCACTCCTTTACTCTCTCCCATTCTCAACATTTTTCCCCTACCACATTTAAAAAACCACCCACAAATTGTTCCAATGGTTTTTCTTATCAAAATATGAAATAGGTATATGAGGTGAATTTGAGATGTTCGTAGGCGAATGCTCCATCGAGTCTCGAACCAGGGACACTTTAACCTTTTCAAATTTGTCTTCGAGAGTCAGTTTACTGTTCAGTTATCTGCTCGACAAATGATTGGTGTTGTGTTTTATTGCTTTGTCGCAGCTCTGTGTGAATCTAAAGAGAGAGAAAACAACAGTGAAAAATATACTCTGAGAGACAAAAGGGAGGAAATGTTTTTTTCTCTCATGTTTCTTTCGGTTTGTTTTTATCACTCTTTGTATTTTATTTATTTTTCTCTCCTTTCGAGTTACGATAAAAAAAGAAAGAAGACAAAAGGAGGGAATTTGTATATCTTTTTATTTTCTGCTTTGTTCCTCTATCTCTTTGACTCTTTCTCTGTTTCTTTCTTTCCTTTTTCACAGCCGCACATGGAAAAAACAAAATAAAAATAGTTATTCTTTCTATTTCTTCTCCCTCTCTTTATCTTCATCTCTCTTTTCTCCCTGCATGCTATTATT
>NW_028143818.1:0-31469 GCF_977018435.1 Lepisma saccharinum
GGAGGGGAGGCGTAGAGTGGAGTATGCTTCCTTATGGCTAGTGTTGCTCACGGGACGGGACATGTCCCGTCTCGTCTCGTGTCTCGTCTCGTTTCCGAGACGAGACACGAGACGGGACAAGCCTTTTGAAATTTGAGACGGGACGAGACGGAATGCCTTTCTCGTCTAGTTATCGAGACGAGACACGAGGCGGGACGGGACGGCTTTTGAAAAGTCTCGTCTCGTCTCGAATATCTCGAAAAAATAAAAGCAAAATATTTAATCAGTTGCAAATACTTGTTTGCTTGGAAAAAGGTATTTCAATTAGAAACGTTGATAAGCGCGTGTTAAGTCAAAAGAAGACTATTCTAGAGAGAGTAATGAATGAATGAATACCTAAACTTATTTTCTATACTCTTTCGAAACACAGGGTTACTCCCCATTTTTATTTTTCAATTCATTCCAGGTTAATAATTTTATGTTACGATAGTACTCCAGATACTAATATAATTCTCAATAACATCAAGTAAAAGGGCAGGTAGAGAAGATGGAAGGAGGGGCCAAAACATCGTGGAGTATCTGAGTCCGAGATTTATCTTGTAAACATAGTCTCAGCTCTATAGGTTGGAAAGATATACGGACCGACGGATAGGGTTTATTCTTATTATTATTTAATTTTTACATCAAAGGGTGTACAGAAGTCATTGTTATTAGGTAGTAGGAAAAACATTGTGCGAAACATGGCAGTACAAATTGATAAGGAGTTGTTGGGAAAGTTATTAAGGAGTCCCAGATATTAGCAAGACAGTAGTAGAGATGTACGCTAACGTCGGTCGCTGCATGGGTGGTCTTTAATTTGCACGTACTTAGAACTAATTTGCACGGGTTTTAATTAATTTGCACGTACTTAGAATTTATTTGCAAGTACTTAGAATATTTTACATTTATGTATTTGCTTAATTATAACTTTTATAAATATATAATTATTTATTTTATGAAAAATATGTATATAGAAGGTAATTAGAGGTACTAAACGCTATGCATATGGTTTTATATTCATTACTGCAAAGTATGTAATGTATAAAATGTTAATATTAATGTTTATAATATTGAAAATAAGTTTTCTATGGTTTATGAACCGCTATGAACGGTGGTAATGGGTGTAGGTACAGGTCCAATTACGATTTAGGATGGTCCCGGTACTCGAACCCGCGATATGTAACGGTAATAAATGGTTTTAGTGTACAATGTATATAATAATGTATGTTATTATGGTATGAAAGACGATGGTACGACACGCTAGACAGAATACTGTCTCCGAATCTCGACTCCGCTCTGATGCCAGACAGAGAGAATGAATTAATATTCCGCGCAGGTAGAGGAGAAAGGAATTTGGGGAGTGTGCGTTCAAGGTCAAATGACGTCACAACGTCAGAACAAAGAAGGAACCCGATTGACCAATCAGATATCGCGTCGGTAGGTTTTCAGAACCGGTTTTTTTTCCAAGGTTAACCAGTACGCAAGAACAGGGGAAAGCTATGCAATACTGTAGGGCAGGGGAGGGATTCAACCAGACAACAAAGGATGTGTGGAATGCGCAGCAATGGTCAAATTCTGAAGCTATGCGTTGCTTGTAGAACCGGTTTCCGCCGCCAATTAATATTCCGCTCAGGGTTGCCCCAAGGCACAGGACGCTTTAGCGAGGGTTTTAGGGTAGAAAGCTTGCATGGTAGAACAGATTTCTGTCAAAGTAGCCCAATGTTACCGAGAACACAAGAAAGAAGGATTTTTGGATACCCAATTAGATTGGAGCGAGAATTTTATTTTGAACAAGGAGAACGAAGCGTAAGGGTTTATTATCTGTACTATGAAGAAAGAAGAGCTTTCAGGGACTGGGCCTACAGTTTTCACTATTTGCTTTTATCACGGGGTATCGAACCTAGGACCCTTTGATTATTGATTTAGGTAGTAAATGTATGTTACTGTGTGCTATTTAACATAATATCAAGTTTATTTTTTTACCAAACTTTGACTTTATGTCAAACATTTTTCCAGCTTATCCTTATTTTTATTCAAATAACACAATTTCATCTATTCAGGCAACATTTTTTTATTATATTTTCAACACACAAACTGCATTCTTCAATTTTTAACTTATTATTTTACAACATTATGTTAATTTTTTACCAAAATAACACTATTTATACTATTCAGGCAACATTTTTTATTAAATTTTGGACTCACAAAGACATTTTTTCTACTTTTAACTTATTATTTTACAACTTTATGTTAATTTTTTGCCAAAATAACACTATTTATACTATTCAGGCAACATTTTTTCATTAAATTTTGGACTCACAAAGACATTTTTTCTACTTTTAATTTATTATTTTACAATTTTATGTTAATTTTTACCAAAATAACACTATTTATACTATTCAGGCAACATTTTTTTATTAAATTTTGGACTCACAAAGACATTTTTTTCAACTTTTAACTTATTATTTTACAACTTTATGTTAATTTTTTACCAAAATAACACTATTTATACTATTCAGGCAACATTTTTTCATTAAATTTTGGACTCACAATGACATTTTTCAACTTTTAACTTATTATTTTACAACTTTATGTTAATTTTTACCAAAATAACACTATTTATACTATTCAGGCAACATTTTTTCATTAAATTTTGGATTCACAAAGGCATTTTTTCAACTTCTATCTGTTTATTTCACAACTTTATGTTAATTTTTTACCAAAATAATACAATTCAATCTGTTCAGGAAAGACTTTTAGTTACATTTTCGACACACAAAGTGTGTGTTCTCAACTTCTATCTGTTTATTTCACAAGTTTAGGCTTATTATTACCAAAATAATACAATTCAATCTGTCCAGGAAAGACTTTTAGTTATATTTTCGACACACAAAGTGTGTGTCCTCAACTTTTATTTGTTTATTTCACAAGTTTAGCCTAATATTTACTCAAATAACACGATTTGAACGTGTTTTTTTATTACATTTTGGAGACACACACACACACACACACACACACACACACACACAGAAAGAGAGAGAGAGAGGGGGATTTTTTTCCAAGTTTACAGGATTATTCTCCAAGTTTACTCAAATAACACAATTTAAATGTGTTTTGAATTAAATTTTGTACACACGAAGAGTGTTTCGTCAAGTTTTACCCTTTATTTTTCAATTTTATGCTTATTTGACCAAAGTAAGACGTCTTAGTATATTCAAGAAAGAGTTTTCTATTATATTTTCGATGCAAAAGTATGTTTTGGCAAGTTCTACCCTTTTATTTTACAAGTTTAGGCTTATTATTACTCAAATAACACAATTTCATCTATTCAGGAAAGACTTTTAGTTACATTTTCGACACACAAAGACATTTTTTTTCAAATTTTAACTTATTATTACTTAACAACTTATTATTACTCAAATCCATTCAGGAAGGATCTTTATTATATTTTGGATGCACAAAGAGATGTTTTCAACTGTTTACTGATTTTTTTTGGCAGGGCTTGTATTTATTTTTATTTATTTTGTTTTGTATCATATATACATTTACAAATTTTTAATTTAGAGTTTAGTATTTATTTAAATCTTTTCAAAAACACTAAAGAAAAAGTACTTTTAGCTAAAATGTAAGCCACAGAATATATTATTATTATTAGGGTTTACTGATTTCCACTATGCCATTTTTTGTTTGCTACGTAGGAAAGTTTGTTTATTTTAGAGTTTGCTGAGTATTTTGTTACTCTTATACTAGGTAAAGTTTTCTAAATATATCAGGTAGGGCTCCATCCATATACTTTTGTTTTTGCTGTTTGGAGATGATGTGATCAGCATCACTCTCCATCTGCTTTTTATTTTATGTACCCAATATTATTTTGAGGCTTAGTGAATTCTAGAGCCTATTTATGCAGGAGACAGGGCTTGAAAATTTTGATCTCAGATAACCCACAACTATTTGTCAGAGTATTTTAAAGGATATTTTATATTTATTATGTGCCACTAGAATATCAAAGCTTGCTTAATTGTTATGTCTGTAACGCTGTTATTGTATTTATAGGTAAGGCTTACTGGATAAAGTACACGAAATGTTTAACATTTCGACTATTTGCCTTTATACGAGGCCAAATTTTTAGTGTAACGAAAATTATTGTGTGTCTATAAAGACTGAAATCCCTTTACCGATGGGTCCATAACTGGACGCTTACCAACATTGTTTATTATTTTTATAAAAAAAATATAACCATTTATCAATATATTGACAATTCACAGGACAAGCCGAAGTTCACAGACGACTGACTATATGGACCATAGGTCCACTTGCTAAACTTTTTTCTATGCTAGAAGAATAATTTAGCTTTATAACCTTGATCACATCACCCCCACTCACGACCGGATCAAGAAAGTGTGGGGCGTTACCCCCACACCCCCTATACGCCTTCATGGCGTGGTGCTATGCACAGGGGAACACTTTACTTTTTTTAACCTTTTTCAAGGTATTTTTTAAGTATTACTGGATTTTTTGGGTGCATCAACATTTGGGTTATTTCCATTTAGCTTATTATACGAGGCTACAATCACTATCTGAACACTGAAATCCTCTGATTGAAACTAAAAGCTTAGGCTGTAACTAGGGATTTAGTATGTATATCAACAATTTATAGGACAACACGAACCTTACAAAGGATTATAGGTGACGTAGGACCACATGCCAGAGCTTTGTTAATCTGCAAGAAGCACTTACAGCTAATATTACGAGGAAATGAGGTTGATTTTTACTGTTTTACAAGAATGCTATTTTTTATACACCCAATATTTGCTTTTTCAAGTAACTACATGTACCAGAAGCATTTACAGGCCAACTCTAACTAGATTTTGATTTATATAAATGTAGCAAGAACTATATTTCTGAGGAAGTACGCAAAAGCAGATTACCCGATTAAAGTATCTGAAAAACAGATTTTTCTATGCAAGTATATTTTTATTGACTGGATTATTTAACAGATCAAACAGGAAGACTGCAAAATTCATTAAATGTAGTTCTATTGTATAGGTGGTTTCAGAGATATAAAAAGAACAAATATAAGTTTTCGCTTTTTTTGCTTCTGAGGCTAATCGCGACGCTAATGGTAAATGGCGAGGAAATGTAACGGAGGAGAAACAGTCCCAAAAGTTATGGGCTGCATGTAAGTTAATACCACAGAGATATTACAGTATCTAGGTGTAGGTTCTATCACCAGAACATTTCTATCATAATAATACTGGTTATGCTGTACTGTTAGCTAAAGATGCTGATATTTGAGAAACTTAAAAGCTTATTTGCAAAATTTTAAGATAAATAATAATCTGTTAGAATGTAAACATAATTTATATCCATTCTGCACAAGATCTGGTGACAAAATTTAAAAATTGTAATCGCCCAGACAGGGACTCGAACCCTGGACAGATAGGTTAAAAGCCTAACGCTATACCAACTAAGCTATCTGGGCACAAGGTATTTTTTTTTTTTGAAAAGTTAGTTATGTTAAGAAATATATTGAAACATTTGAGAACACTTTCGGTCTGGTTCGACAGAGAAGGAGACAACATTTCCAAATTTTTAGACTGGGTGTAATTTTCCACTATAGAGGCCTTCACTATATGTAATTCGAAACGCTAAAGTTCAGCTAGCTTCCAAAATTGAGGTAAAGATTGTGTTTGGCGAGATTAACAAGTTACACTTATATCCAGTTACAGACAAATAAAGCTAAAACTCTCAGATTTACTGTACTAGCCAAGTTTTAGTAACATTTTCCTTCACTATAGTACAAATACCAAAGAAATAGGTATATTTTATTTATATTTTGACAAAATGTACTAGTATTTAATTCACAAAGTTAGGTAAAAAGCAGTATTTTTTAAAAATATTGTTACTGCCTTCAAATTTTATGTTATTTAGCCACTAACAACTGGATTACACTGTTTGGCATCCTTTAAATAGGAAAAGAAGGAATTATTTGTTTAGTATTTTTACTATTTTATATTTATTTAAGAAAACAATTCTACAGTTTAACTTAATTTTTAACAAATTGTTACTAATTATTAGAGTGTATGAAGGCGTATAAAGTTAATATTTGTACTTATCAGTGCAACTAACAGTTATATTTTATACACACACACACAAAAGATAATGTTTACAGTTACATTACTTGAATCAGAGAATAATATTTTACAGTAATTGATTCATTCAGCACTAGTCAGTACTTTTATGCATCAGAAAGTTTTTTAATTTTCTATTACGCATGCTATTTTGAGCTTTTCTTAAAATGTATTTCTAAGGCAAACTGGTATAATTTTCTGCTTATAATGAAAAGTTGACTTAGTTTTCGCACAATGCATTGTACATTTGTTATATTCTCTATTTACAATCCAAATATTATGCTTATTTAATGTATAACTAACTAATTCTCTAGCCTTCTTAAACCCGAAAGTTCATGGCTACAGCAACACATGCCTTTCATCTGTCCCTGTCCTGAGCAAGATCTATATACTCCTTTCCATCCCTACCAATTTCCTTTAGGTCCATCTCTACATTATCCCTCCATCTTTGTTCTGGTCTTTCTATTGGTCTTTTACCATCAGGTTTCCCAACAAGAATCCTGTATACTCTTCTTTCTTCTCCCATTCGTACCACATGATCTACACACCTAAGTCTTCTTGATTTAATCATTCTAATAATATCTGGACATGAATACAAATTATATACTTCTAAATTATGTAACCATCTCTACTCATCTGTCTCCTCATCTGTTTTTAGGCCCAAATATTTTCCTAACGATCTTATTTTCAAATACTCTCAATTTATGTTCCTTTTTTCAATGTAAGAGACCAGGTTTATTTACTGTATTTAACTTTTATTTTTTGTAATTAACAAAAATTAAAAGCTTACACTGTAGTTATTATATCTTTTTCTATCAGCTTATTTTGAAATTAATATTATTAAGTATAGTCTTTGATTTATAACTATATTGCTTTTTTATCAATTTATCTAACAGTACACGCAGACAAACACATGTGTACACACTTTTATGTAAATAGATATGCCTTTTTTTTCAATATTTTAGTATGAAGATTCCACTTTAGCTATTTAAGCAAGGGTAGGAAAGGTAGGATTTCTGAGAATTTGTTGCAGGATTTTGTTGTCCAAGTATAGATGAGAACTGAGCTGGGAGACTGTTTTGAACCTTTTCATGAGAGTTTGCATGTGAACTGTATGCAAATTGAGCACTATTGACTGTGCATGCTTCTAAGTTTTGCTGTTATTTCACATCAACTCTGTGAGACTGTAGACAGTTTTCCCATTTCAAGTAGTTTTTATTGATTGTATTTGTATATGTTTTGGGGACTTAGCAGTTTTATGTTATGAGGCAGTTTGTTGTAGAATATTTTTACCGGATTGTTTTGAGATATTGAGTGTCTGCTGTTTTACTTGTAATTATTTTCCTTCTTGTGTTGTGTATTTGACTATATTTTGTCCAAGTTCGTAGTATTTAGAATAATTGTTATTGACTTGTAGATGTAGGCAGTAGAAATCCTTTGCAAGTTGCCCTATACTTTAGTCTGAACATTATTCTTAGTGTTCACTTTTGAAGCCTTAGTATTCTGGTAGTATTATTAATGTAGAGGTAAATTAGGCTGAAATGTAGGCATTTTTCTGATACATTATACTCACTTAGTTGTTTCAGCAGGTAGAAGTTGCATGATGGTTTACTGCTGATGATGTTAATTTGCTCTTTTTATGTACTACGTATGATGTAGCTTACTTGAGTAATTGGAATTTTCTACTGAAAAAAGGATTGCTTGCCTATTTTATTCCAATGTTGTTGAGTTTGTCCATAAGCAAGCCATGCTTTTACTCTATCCTATGCCTTGGAAGAATCTAGATATATTGTGTTTGCAGTTTTATGTTTCTCTAAGGTTTCAGCTATGTAGTTTTTTAAACTGTGCTATGGGTGTGACTATTGATTTCTCTTTCTGGATGCCATGTTGGTTTCTGTGTATTCCTCTTGCTGCTTTAATTTGACTTAGGTTGTTTCCTTTTTTTCTTAGATATTTATTTGTTTATTTGTTCAGTATTTTTTATTTTTTTAAATTTTAATTACTTTAATTTTACATTAACTAACATATTTTACTTTAACAACAAAAGAATTTACTCTAGTATAAAAACTTCCACTAACAAAAATGTACTATTATAGCTTTAAATTTTAGAAAATTGTATTTTTATAACTTTAAATTTGAAAAATTGATTTTTAATTACTTTAATTTTACATTAACTAACAAATTTTACATTAACAACAAAATAATTTGCCCTATTATAAAAACTTCTACTAACAAAAATATACTATTATAACTTTTAATTTTAGAAAATTGTATTTTTAAAACTTTAACTTTGAAAAATTGAATTTTAACACACTTTGACTTTAACAATGTACTTTGAATATTTTTTATGTAAAAGAATATTAAAAAAATAAAAAATACTCAACAAATAAACAAATAAAGAAAAAAAGGAAACAACCTAAGTCAAATTCAAGCAGCAAGAGGAATACACAGAAACCAACATGGCATCCAGAAAGAGAAATCAATAGTCACACCCATAGCACAGTTTAAAAAACTACATAGCTGAAACCTTAGAGAAACATAATACTGCAAACACAATATATCTAGATTCTTCCAAGGCATAGGATAGAGTAAAAGCATGGCTTGCTTATGGACAAACTCAACAACATAGGAATAAAATAGACAAGCAATCCTTTTTTCAGTAGAAAATTCCAATTACTCAAGTAACCTACATCATACGTAGTACATAAGAAGAGCAAATTAACATCATCAGCAGTAAACCATCATGCAACTTCTACCTGCTGAAACAACTAAGTGAGTATAATTTATCAGAAAAATGCCTACATTTTAGCCTAATTTACCTCTACATTAATAATACTACCAGAATACTAAGGCTTCAAAAGTGAACACTAAGAATAATGTTCAGACTAAAGTATAGGGCATCTTGCAAAGGTTTATTACTCCCTACATCTACAAGTCAATAACAATTATTCTAAATACTACGAAGTTGGACAAAATATAGTCAAATACACAACACAAGAAGGAAAATAATTACAAGTAAAACAGCAGACACTCAATATCTCAAAACAATCCGGTAAAAATATTCTACAACAAACTGCCTCATAACATAAAACTGCTAAGTCCCCAAAACATATACAAATACAATCAATAAAAACTACTTGAAAAGGGAAAACTGTCTACAGTCTCACAGACTTGATGTAAAATAACAGCAAAACTTAGAAGCATGCGCAGTCAATAGTGCTGAATTTGCATACAGTTCACATGCAAACTTTCATGAAAAGGTTCAAAACAGTCTCCCAGCTCAGTTCTCATCTATACTTGGACAACAAAATCCTGCAACAAATTCTCAGAAATCCTACCTTTCCTACCCTTGCTTAAATTTCTAAAGTGCAATCTTCATACTAAAATATTGAAAAAAGGCATATCTATTTACATAAAAGTGAGTACACATGTGTTTGTCTGCATGTACTCTTAGATAAATTGATAAAAAAAGCAATATACCTAATAATATTAATTTCAAAATAAGCTGATAGAAAAAGATATAATAACTACAGTATAAGCTAGAAACATAAATTGAGAGTATTTGAAAATAAGATCCTTAGCAAAATATTTGGGCCTAAAACAGATGACGAGGCAGATGAGTGGAGAAGATTACATAATTTAGAAGTACATAATTTGTATTCATGTCCAGATATTATTAGAATAATTAAATCAAGAAGACTTAGATGTGTAGATCATGTGGTACAAATGGGAGAGGAAAAAAAAGTATACAGGATTCTTGTTGGGAAACCTGATGGTAAAAGACCAATAGGAAGACCAAAACAAAATGGAGGGATAATGTAGAGATGGACCTAAAGGAAATTGGTAGGGATGGAAAGGAGTATATAGATCTTGCTCAGGACAGGAACAGATGAAAGGCATGTGTTGCTGCAGCCATGAACCTTCGAGTTTAAGAAGGCTAGAGAGTTAGTTAGTTATACATTAAATAAGCATAATATTTGCATTGTAAGTAGTGAATATAACAAATGTACAAAGCATTGTGCGAAAACTATGTCAACTTTCCATTAGAAGCAGAAAATTAAACCAGTTTGCCTTAGAAATACATTTTAAGAATAGCACAAAATATCATGCATAATAGAAAATTAAGAAAACTTTCTGATGCATAAAAGTACTGACTAGTGCTGAATGAATCAATTACTGTAAAATATTATTCTGTGATTCAAGTGATTTAACTGTATACATTATCTTTTGTGTGTAAAATATAATTGTTAGTTGCACTGATAAGTACAAATATTAACTTTATACGCCTTCATACACTCTAAATAACATAACTTTGATATATAAATTAGTAACAATTTGTTAAAAATTAAGTTAAACTGTAGAATTGTTTTCTTAAATAAATACAAAGTAGTATAAATACTAAACAAATAATTCCTTCTTTTGCTATTTAAAGGATGTCAAACAGTGTAAACCAGTTGTTAGTGGCTAAATAACATAAAATTTGAAGGCAGCAACAATATTTTAAAAAAATACTGTTTTTTACCTAACTTTGTGAATTAAATACTAGTACATTTTGTCAAATTATAAATAAATTATATCTATTTCTTTGGTATTAGTACTATAGTGAAGAAAAATGTCACTAAAACTTGGCTAGTACAGTAAATCTGAGAGTTTTATCTTTATTTGTCCGTAACTGGATATAAATGTAACTTGTTAATCTCGCCAAACACAATCTTTACCTCAATTTTGGAAGCTAGCTGAACTTTAGCGTTTCGAATTACATATAGTGAAAACCTCTATAGTGGAAAAATACACCCAGTCTGTAAAAATTTGGAAATGTTGTCTCCTTCTCTGTCGAACCAGACCAAAAATGTTCTCAACTGTTTCAATATATTTCTTAACATAACTAACTTTTCAAGAAAAGAATACCTTGTGCCCAGATAGCTTAGTTGGTATAGCGTTAGGCTTTTAACCTATCTGTCCAGGGTTCGAGTCCCTGTCTGGGCGATTACAATTTTTAAATTTTGTCATCGGATCTTGTGCAGAATGGATATAAAATATGTTTACAGTCTAACAGATTATTATTTATCTTAAAATTTTGCAAATAAGCTTTTAAGTTTCTCAAATATCAGCATCTTTAGCTAACAGTACAGCATAACCAGTATTATTATAATATAAATGTTCTGGTGGTAGAACCTACACCTACTGTAATATCTCTGTGGTATTAACTTACATGCAGCCCATAACTTTTGGGACTGTTTCTCCTCCGTTACATTTCCTCGCCATTTACCCTTAGCGTCGCAATTAGCCTCAGAAGCAAAAAAAAGCGAAATCTTATATTTGTTCTTTTTATATCTCTGAAACCACCTATACTATAGAACTACATTTAATGAATTTTGCAGTCCTCCTGTTTGATCTGTTAAATAATCCAGTCAATAAAAATATACTTACATAGAAAAATCTGTTTTTCAGATACTTTAATCGGGTAATCTGCTTTTGCGTACTTCCTCAGAAATATAGTTCTTGCCACATTTATATAAATCGAAGTCTAGTTAGAGTTGGCCTGTAAGTACTTCTGGTACATGTAGTTACTTGAAAAAGCAAATATTGGGTGTATAAAAGGGAGCATTCTTGTGAAACAGTAAAAAATCAACCTCATTTCCTCGTAGCATTAGCTGTAAATGCTTCTTGAAGATTAACAAGGCTCTGGCGCGTGGGCTTACATCACCTACAATCCTTTGTAAGGTTCGTGTTGTCCTATAAATTATCGATATACATACTAAGTCCCTAGTTACAGCCTGAGCTTTTAATTTCAATCAGAGGATTTCAGTGTTCAGATAGTGATTGTAGCCTCGTATAATAAACCAAATGGAAATAACCCAAATGTTGATGCACCCAAAAAACCAGTAATACTTCACTTGAAAAAGGCTATAATGCTAAATTATTCTTCTAGCTTAGAAAAAAAGTTTAGCAAGTGGACCTATGGTCCATATAGTCAGTTGTCATTGAACTTTGTCTTGTCCTGTGAATTGTCAATATATTGATAAATGGTTATATATTTTTTTTTAAAAAAAAAAAAGGAACAATGTTGGTAAGCGTCCAGTTATGGACCCATCGGTAAAGGGATTTCAGTCTTTATAGACACACAATAATTTTCGTTACACTAAAAATTTGGCCTCGTATAAAGGCAAATAGTCGAAATGTTAAACATTTCGTGTACTTTATCCAGTAAACCTTAGCTAGAAATACAATAACAGCGTTACAGACATAAAAATTAAGCAAGCTTTGATATTCTAGTGGCACATAATAAATATAAAATATCCTTTAAAATACTCTGACAAATAGTTGTGGGTTATCTGAGATCAAAATTTTCAAGCCCTCTGTCCTGCATAAATAGGCTCTAGAATTCACTAAGCCTCAAAATAATATTGGGTATATAAAATAAAAAGCAGATGGAGAGTGATGCTGATCGCAACATCTCCAAACAGCAAAAACAAAAGTATATGGATGGAGCCCTACCTGATATATTTAGGAAACTTTACCTAGTATAAAAGTAACAAAATACTCAGCAAACTCTAAAATAAACAAACTTTCCTAACTAGCAGGCGTAACCTGACCTAAATAAATGCATATAAAAATACAGAACCAAAAATAGCATAGTGGAAATCAGTAAACCCTAATAATAATAATAATAATAATAATATATTCTGTGGCTTACATTTTAGCTAAAAGTACTTTTTCTTTAGTGTTTTTGAAAAGATTTAAATACATACTAAACTCTAAGTTAAAAATTTGTAACTGTATATATGATACAAAACAAATTAAATAAAAATTAATACATACCCTGCAAAAAACCAGTAAAAAAGTTGAAAACATATCTTTGAGCATCCAAAATATAATAACAAATCCTTCCTGACTGGATTAAATTGTGTTATTTGAGTAATATTAAGCCTAAACTTGTAAAATAAAAGGGGAAAACTTGACGAAACACACTTCATGTGTACAAAATTTAATTCAAACCACATCTAAATTGTGTTATTTGAGTAAACTAGAGAATAATCCTGTAAACTTGGAAAAAATCTCTCTCTCTCTTTCTCTCTCTGTGTGTGCGTGCGTGTGTGTGTGTGGATATGTGTGTGTGAGTGCATGGGTCCAAAATGTAATAAAAAAAACACGTTCAAATCGTGTTATTTGAGTAAATATTAGGCTAAACTTGTGAAATAAACAGATAAAAGTTGAGAACACACACTTTGTGTGTCGAAAATGTAACTTAAAGTATTTCCTGAATAGTATAAATTGTGTTATTTTGGTAAAAATAGGTATAAAATTGTGAAATAATAAGTTAAAAAGTTGTAAAAATATCTTTGTGAGTCCAAAATTTAATAAAAAATGTTGCCAAAATAGTGTTATTTTGATAAAAAAATTAACATAAAATTGTAAAATAATAAGTTAAAAGTTGAAAAAATGTCTTTGTGAATCCAAAATTTAATAAAAAATGTTGCCTGAATAGTATAAATCGTGTTATTTTGGTAAAAATTAACATAAAGTTGTGAAATAATAAGTTAAAAGTTGAAAAAATGTCTTTGTGAATCCAAAATTTAATAAAAAATGTTGCCTGAATAGTATAAATAGTGTTATTTTGGTAAAAATAGGTATAAATTTGTGAAATGAACATATAAAAGTTGAGAACACACACTTTGTGTGTCGAAAATGTAACTAAAAGTCTTTCCTGAACAAATGAAATTGTGTTATTTTGGTAAAAATAAGAATAAGCTGTGAAAATGTTTGACATAAAGTCAAAGTTTGGTAAAAAATAAACTCAATAATATGTTAAATAGCACACAGTAACATAAATTTACTACCTAAATCAATAATGAAAAGGTCCTAGGTTCGATACCCCGTGATAAAAGCAAATAGTGAAAACTGTAGGCCCAGTCCTTGAGAGCTCTCCCTTCTTCATAGTACAAATAATAAACCCTTACGCTTCGTTCTCCTTGTTGAATTTAAAGTTCTCGCTCCAATCTAATTGGGTATCCAAACATCCTTTTTTCTTGTGTTCTCGGTAACCTTGGCCTACTTTGACAGAAACCTGTTCTAGCATGCAAGCGACGCACAGTTTCAAAAAATTCGACCCTTGCTGCGCATTACCAGACATCCTTTGTTGTCTGGATCAATCCCTCCCCTGCCCTACAGTATCTCATAGCTTTCCCCTGTTCTTGCGTTCTAGTTAACCTTGAAAAAACCGGTTCTGAAAATCTACCGACGCGTTCTCTGATTGGTCAATTGGGTTCCTTCTTTGTTCTGACGTTCTGACGTCATTTGACCTTGAACGCACACTCCCCAAATTCCTTTCTCGTCTACCCTCACCGCCGAGTCGAAATTCGGAGACAGTATTCTGTCTAGCGTCTGAGACCATCGTCTTTAATACAATAATAACATACATTACATACGTTGTACACTATAGGCCTAACCGTTTATTACCGTTACATATCGCGGGTTCGAGTACCGGGACCGTCTTCTTTCGTACCATTAACACCATTCAAAGCGGTTCATAAACAATAAACTCTTATTTTCAATATTATAAACATTAATATTATCAATTCATACATTACATACTTTGTAGTAATGAATATAAAACCATATGCATAGCGTTTAGTACCTCTAATTACCTTTTATATACATATTTTTCATAAAATAAATAATTATATATTCATAAAAGTTATAAACATGCAAATACATAAATGTAAAGTATTCTAAGTACGTGCAAATGAATTCTAAGTACGTGCAAATTAATTAAAACCTGTGCAAATTAGTTATAAGTACGTGCAAATTAATTGCGAATATTAAATAGCGACCGACTTTATCTAATTCTTTTACTACTTACATTGACCGGCAATAAAAATGGAACTCCTAGATCCTGAAATACTGGCTTCCCTGCAATGTGTTGCGTGTGTTGTCCAATCCTAATGGCGATCTGCCGACTTCAGTATCCGTCTTGCTGAAAAGCAAGTATTTCAGAATATAGTGTCTCATATTCATTGCTGGTGACTGTACCTTATTATTTCTCTCACACTAGCAAAGGCAGAGAGTTCGTTTTTATAATTTAAATTATAAAACCCTAGGTAAGCAGAATAGTCGACGCGCTAGCTACGTTAACGACCGGCTGGCTTTGAAGTCCACGGAGCGTGCCCACCAGCTGCAACAATCACAATCAACGCACAGTGTTGCCACATATCTACTCTACGCCGCCTTGTCCCTCCGCGAACAAGAACCTTCCCACGGTCTCCACATTGAAGTTGCAAAGTACGGCAACAGCGTATCCGCAGTCATGTGACTGAGACTCCACGTCGAGCAGACGAGCAGAATGACAGCTGCGCCAATAGGCTGAAGGTTATGTGTGATTTAACGACAACAACTCGCCCGCTATTTATCCCCACACAATTTCGCGGCGGCGGCTTTCTTCAGTTCTTCGACGTTAACGAAGTAAACGCGTGGACTATACTATGAGTCAGAAACGCCTTAGTGGTCTGGCATTACTTTCAACTGAAAATGACAAAGCCAAAAAGATCAAGTTTAAAAAGTAATCGATGCTTTTCCGTAATAAATTAATCTATAATGTAAGCATTGTAATTAATCATTAATCTTCATTTGTTAATGAATAAAGAATGTATTTCAGAGTATCTATTTTAAAAGTTATTTTGTACAACCAACAGCAAAAGAAACAGTAGGCAATTGTGTAATTTACACAATGTGACGATAATGAATTGAAATAAAGACGTCAATAAGCAGATGACAATACCTGCTTCGAACCAACATAATTTCACTTCTTAAAACACCACATGAAGAAAAAAAAGTAATGAAAATAGCAATGGACAATTTGCATACTTTTATCTTTGCCGTTGATTGTACTTATACTCTCTACCATTTATGATATCATAGATGGCCGCGGTGGCTCAGTCGGTAACGCGTCTGACTACCATGCTCAAGGTCGCGAGTTCGATCCCCGGCCGGTTCAAATCCGGGAACTTTTCTAACGATGGAAGCTGCCCCGGCGGCCACCCAGCGTCGAATAACATGGGTACCTGGGGGATACCCTGGGTGGTAAAGGCGGTCAGGGGCGTGATGCTGATCACATCACCCTCACTCACGACCGGATCAAGAAAGTGTGGGGCGTTACCCCCCACCCCCTATACGCCTTCATGGCGTGGTGCTAAGCACAGGGGAACACTTTACTTTTTACTTTACTTTACCATTTATCATAAACATATCTTTAATCATAATAAAGGGAATTGTATTTGCTTACACCCCATATGCTAAAATTACGCATTGCTTTTATTCGTAGCCGTATAATAGCAGTAATTAGATCCCCACGGCCCCCATTAGTCTCGCTACGCCCCTGGTTAAGAAACCTAAAAAGAAGATACGAAATAAGAAAAGCGGAAATAGGAGAATAAAAAAAGTGCGATAAAAGTTAAAAGGGAGGGAAGAATATAGGAAACGAAGAAAATTAATGGGGAGGGAGATATTTTTGTATAATTTTCGTAGAAATGAAAGAAGATTTTCCTTTGCTTGCAAGTAGCGCTTGAAGTGAAAAATAGTAGCTGGGGGGGGGGGGGGCTACAGCCTTGGGGTTAGCTGGGAGGATGCTGCTATAGTTTAACATGATGGTGACAATGAGGTAGCTGGGGCAATGTTTTGCTACATTTTTGCTAGCTGGGAGATATACCAACTCTCCCCCCCTCTTCGCATCCCCCTCACTTCGAGCACTGCCTACAAGGAGATCAAGTGATATCTCTCTTGACCCTGCTTCTGAGAATCAAGAGGATTCAAGATCTCAAAAAAAGCAGTCTAATATCCGATACAGGCCAAGCTGGTAGAGAAGGTTTGAGGTTTTTGTTTTACGCGTAAGTCCACTTTATGCACAGATAGGCTAATCGGGACTGGACCTAGAGTTTATAGTGGGATCCGAACTACTATGTGACTCCACTGGGTATCGAATCCGGGGCTCCTTGATTCCGGGAGAGAAAGGTATCGATGAATACGTAAAGGAAAAAACTTACGTACGACAGGCCTCGCCAACCTGCTGTAATTGTGGAAGACTGCTCTCATGTACAGTCACCGACAATAAAAATGGGGCACCTAGATCCTGCAAGGTGTTATATGTGTTGCCTAACTCTAAGGCGAAAAGTGGATTTTAACTGCAATTTATCAATGGCAACTTCTACCACAGCCGTAGAATTAGGCAACACACACAACACATTGCAGGGGAAGCGGTGACTGTACATATCGGCTGCAGAGCGAGCAGCGGTACTGTTCCGTTGTAAGAGGGAGCGAATGAAGCAGGAGGCTTCGTCGGTCACGTTCGTGTCGTGTGCAGGCGGGAAACTCGCACAGCACAAGAGCGATTGCTGGGCTCCATAAGTTTAAGCGAACTGCTCAATCTTGACGGGCGAGGAAAGGAAATAAGCCGTGTTCTCGCGGATCACCATCGTAATCCCGGCATCCCTGTGTAATTCCTGCAAACTAAGTTTAAAATAATTTACAATAGAGCGTTATCATCCTACATAGAAGTCTCTTCCTGTTGGGTTATCACGTTACCTGATAAATAATCCTTAAAAAAACTATCTGGGGGAGGGGGAGGGTCTCTTTGTTTACTTATCTCTGTATTGACGTCACTTCCCTCCTGCTCTGTTTTGTTCTAATCAACCTTCTGAATGAATGGTCTTAAGTGATGTTATCTACTCAATGAAGATATGACTTAAAAAAAGAAAGGGGACCTCCCGGTGGCGCAGTGGTAGCGTCGTCGCCTTGGAATCAAGGGGTCCCGGGTTCGATACCCGGTGGAGGCACATAGTGGTTCGGATCCAACTTTAAACTGTAGGTCCAGTCCCGATTAGCCTTACTGTGCATAAAGTGGAATTAAAACACGAACTCAATCAAATAAAATAAAACTTGTCGATGCTGTTTTTGGATTTCTCTATCCATTTAAAATAAAAACTATTAACTTAGAGGGGACAAAAGAGAATCTACTTTGGATGGATGAAATAGCATTAGCTCCCTAACGTCGGTGCCTGTTGAAACCTGTGAAATAAACAATACGGTATTTTTCTTCTTTGCAGAAGACCAAGAAGAAAGCTTCAAAACCAGACAGTGATGAGTTTGACAACGCTTACCTGCCCAGATGCCATAGTCAGCCAGATGCGTATGTGATCCACACCACAGGGAACAACACCCCATTGCATTATACGAGAGCGCAGGTTGAAAGGAAAGAAACCTTTCAGGATAAACCTATCTTGTAAATATCATATTTTTCTACATGAAGTAACTACTTTCGCCCTTTTTTTTCAAATTTTCAAACCTAATATTGAGTGAAAAGAAAGGTTAAATTGAAATTTCTTGTTAAAGTGAAGGGAGTTTGAGTTTTAAACTGTCTAACCCAAATGGACTTTAGACTCCTGAAGTTCTTTCTCCTATTATACCCAACATTGTTACTGCATTTAGTTTACTGTAGCAATTATGATCTTACTAGTCTTAATAACTTTTTAGAGGTAACAAGCCAACACAAACACGGACCTTTTATCTGTCTGTTTATATTTAATAGCACCAATGCCCTATCTCTACTCCCCCACCAAGATGTTTAATAATTACAGATCACACAACTAAAATGTGGAAAATGGCTTCCTTATGACTAAGCTGATTTTTCTGATGAAACCTAGTTATGTGTCATTTTGATACTCTGACAATTATGCATACATAGACTCTGCTTAGTTTATATTCACTGTTAAGAATGCATGTGATGTATGAGAAGCTAACTATTCCCAAATGAGATTCAGACTACGCACAGTGGTGTAGCCAAGACGGAAGATTAACGGGAGAAGGGTCGTGTTAGTCAAGAAAATAATGTGTTTCGACGCCAGGAGACTCGGATTCGAATCCCAGCATGGGTGTTATAGTTTCATCAACCTTGAATCTGCTGGCAAATGACTTTTGCGGAAATATCGTTTCGAAGAAAAGCACAAATTTGGTATTCCAAACACTTATGTGTGTGGGTTTATAATTCCTTCTACAGCACGAAGGAGATATTAAGCGCGGCTTACACATGCAGTTGTATTCTAAAAAGTTTAATGGTGCCCGTTTTATATTACGAACAACATATAGAATAAGTCTCTGAATGTTAGTGACAATGGTTCTACATTAGCATGCAATGTAAATTGGCCATTATCCATTGTCTAGTGCTTTAAACTATTCCAACAATAAGTATAGTTTAGAGCACTAGACAATGGATGATGTCCAGAATGCTAACATACGTACGTATATAGACATAACACCATTAAGCCTTGTTTCCATGATTATGAAAAACAAAGTATGCTGACCAAAGCAGTAATTTATTTTATTAAAAACGTTGAACATTGAAACGTTACGTTTAGTTTATGTTTTTAATAAAATAAATTACTGCCTTGGTCAGCATACTTAGTTTTTGTATATAGACACTGCAAAAATCTATGTCTAGGAGAAAATTTAAACACATCCATACGTTTTTACATTGGTTGTATGAGAGCTTTCCTTTTTCCTAAACAATATCTTCGAAGAAGTCGTTGTTGAAACAAAACGAACGACCAATCGAGTTTTATGGGGTAAGAGACTTACTTAAGTTGCTTTCCCGCCAAAAGAGGAGACGTCACCAGGGGTGCTCACAGGGGAGTTTCATGTCTCGTGCCTGCGTCATGGGAAAAAAACATTATACCAATTCTATATATCTTCACACAAAAATGGTACGGGATCATTTAGTTTGATTGACTTGTTATTGCTTTTTAGTTATAACTATTATGTACAGTTTTTCTACCTACCTGTGGGTGATCGCGGCGATGGGGTTGAAATGAAATACCACCTCTTATGCCTTTAAAAGCTGTTTCGTTGGGGGAGGGGGAGACATGCTGTTCGCATTAATACAAGGTTAGTCAAGCAGAGAAACTGTTAACAATAAGGTTGATTCAGTATATTAACAATGGCAGTGAGCCTGAGCAAACATGAAAGTGAGCCTACAGTACCTAAAGTAAATATATAGCCTATTGCTTAAATATGTCTGTAGTATATTGTTCCGCAAATTTTGTCTGATCATAATAATTCGAGTAAAAAAATCGGCTCAAAGTAAGGGGGGCGAATGTTCTACATTTTTGGGGGGAGTGCGTCATAGGCCTTGAGAGGGATGGACACCCCTGGACGTCACTATGGGGTTGGATCAGCGAAAACCAATAACGTCAACGAATCTGTTACCGCAGTTGCCAACTCTTGCGACACCCATGTTGACATGTTGTGGCTTATTCTCCGCTGCATGGCTAAAGCTTTCATGCTTCTGCAATGAAGCAAACGACGCGCGTGCATCGGCAACAGAACAGCGTCCACGTGACTAACAACCGAGTGGTGGGAAACAAGACTATAGAACAACCACAGTTTTTTAGCAGTACGCATGTTTTTCGAGGATTTAGAATTCTTGGTAGTAGTGTAATAATGTGCTGTCATGTTACAACCACGGTACCATAACCTGCAGCAAGAGACTGACTAATCACATGCTAATTCCATATCTTGCTTTTCAGGCGAAGGGAAATACCTTCGATAAAAGTGACCACATCGAAGTATGACGAGGAATATAACATGAACCATCCTCGCAGGGGGAAGGCTTTGATATTCTACCACAAGAATTTCGTGGGGAAATTTAACGTGGAGCCTCGAATAGGTGCTCAAGTCGATCGTGAAACACTGCGAGAGGAGCTCGAAATTCTTGGCTTCGATGTCTTGTGCTACAATGATCTCAAACGCAATGAGTTACTAGATACAATCGCAACAGGTTAGTTTCCTCTGCCTGTCTGTCTGTCGCTATGTGTGTGTTAAAAATATTGGGTAGGTTTGACTCAAAGACTTATTTTATAATTTTGTACAAAAAGTAATACATATCCTAGCCCCCTTACCCTCCCTCACATATACTATCATGTTTTTAACTTCTGGATCATGGTTTATAATATTATCTATAGATCTTCTCTAGTCTTACTGCGGACGGCCCTCATGTTGGAAAGGGAAGTGGGGAGCGAGATATACGGAGGTGGGTTACGACGTAGCGGGAGGAGTTGCTGCGCGCACCTCATTCTACAGGCTGCGATGTTTCTTATCGCGCTGGATTGGTCGCTTCCTTACTTTGCCAGCATGTAGAGTGCCCTTCCGTAAGACTGGAAAAGAACTATAGCGCTAGTGGAAATTGGCGTTATCAGACGTACGCATAAATGTCACGAATAGCAATAACACTTATAATAATAGACAAATTATTTGGAAGGTCCGAACACCCTTCTCCATCCCGGACTCCTGTATGTTGACCCCACAGTGTGTATCAATGCTCAAAGCGGAAATTTTAGAATGATAAGTAATATTGTTTCACATCCCCACCCATATGCCATTTCTGTTTATTCAGTTCATATCGAAAGAGGCAGTGACGTGCATAGTGGTGGTTTATCCTGATTATATCTCCCATTAAACTAACTTATCTTTAAAAATAGATAACGCTAGGTAGTCTACACTAGGAATGGCAAAACGGATCCGGATCCGAGAGTTTCGTATCTCAATCCCATTATAATATTACCACACCTTAAAAGGTATTATGATCGTCGATTACAAAAAAAAAATCATTAGTTAGTCCTACAAGATTTTTTTCAAGTGTTGTTCCTAAAATACTTTGCTACGCATCGGCTAACACACTTCGTGCACAAAAATAATCTTACTTGTTTAACATAAAATGTCAGAGGTGATTTTGTAAATGCCATTGAAACGAATTTGTATTCATTCGAATGTATTGGAAATGGAAACACACATAAATGTGAGACATTTCATTCCAGGATGAAACCTTTAACATTTAACAAGATAGAAATGTTATACAAAAATTATACAATTGTTCTAGAGTTAGTTTTAAAAATTAAAATAAAACATTATAATATATGCAGTGTTATATAATTACAAAGTGTAAGACTAACAAGGGAGATTATCTAAGTGTCCCCCTCCGATTTTCATGAAACTTGGCAGGTGTATAAAGGGGCCAAAAAGAAGAAATACAAGTTTTTTTGTTTCGGCTAAAAAACTGTTCTAGGGGTGAACCCCCCCCTCAAATGTCAAGATGAGGACAAATTGAAGTGGGGATCTGACCCCTGTGTCCCCCTCCGATTTCCATGAAACTTGGCAGGTGTATAGAAGGGCCCAAAGGAAGAAATATGTATTTTTTTGTTTCGGCAAAAAAAAAACTGTTCTAGAGGTCAATCTCCCCCTCAAGTGTCAAGATAAGGACAAATTGAAGTGGGGATCTGACCCCTGTGTCCCCCTCTGATTTCCATGAAACTTGGCAGGTGTATAGAGGGGCTCAAAGGAAGAAATACGCGTTTTTTTTGGTTAAAAAACTGTTCTAGGGGTCAACCCCCCCCCCCACTCAAATGACAAGATGAGAACAAATTGAAGTGGGGATCTGAACCCTGTGTCCCTCTCCGATTTCCATGAAACTTGGCAGGTGTATAGAAGGGCCCAAAGGAAGAAATACGTGTTTTCTTTTGTTTCAGCTAAAAAACTGTTTTAGGGGGCCAAATCCCTTCAAATGTCAAGATGAGGACAAATTGAAGTCCGGATCTGACCCCTGTGTCCCCCTCCGATTTCCATAAAACTTGGCAGGTGTATAAAGGGACCCAAAGGAAGAAATACGTGTTTTTTTGTTTCGGCTAAAAAACTTTAAGGGGGCAAACCCCCCTCAAATGTCAAGATGAGGACAAATTGACGTGGGGATCTGACTCCTGTATCCCCCTCCGATTTCCATGAAATTTGGTAGGTGTATAGAGGGGCCCTATGCGCCCTGTTTCTTCCTATGCCATATTTATGTGGTTTCGGGTCCAGGATCCGAATCTGGCCATCCCTAGTATACACGAAAAGATGACAAAATATTCCTCACTTGTCAAAAAAAACAAAAAAAAACTCTCTTACGAAAGTCCACGGTACAGTAAAGTTCAAAGATATGCGGGAACAAATTGCCCTGTACTATTTTCATCGATTTAATTTTGCACCCTAAGAGCTTCCACGTTGCGGATTTGTACTGGTGGAGATAGTAGGCCTAAGTAGCCTCTGTTGAGAGTCTCAAGCAGGGTGGCTAAAATTCATGATTTTTATTTCCAAAAATCATTTTTGATGATTTTCTTTATTTAAATCTGATTTTTTTTATTTAAAACGATTTTTTTAATTTAAAAAAAACACGTTTACATTTTTTTGTATGTTTCTTTGGCACCATATATATATATTTTATATAGAAAGGCTTTTTCTGATAAACGGCTCATTAAAATATTTGAAGAGTTTGATTAAAGCAAATAAAACATTATATATATAAACATTTTTCTGTTTCTGTCCTGATACTGTATACATGAACCTACTGTGGAAATGTTTGTTGAGTGTGTTAATGACAAAATAATATTTCAGTAACTTTTCTTCCAGTAAAAACAAAACATTCTGGATGGATGTTCTTTACACTTTGTAGCTGAATTTTGGCAATTTTTTAAATGATAGTATGCAAATATTGGCTGCCATTTTCATTTACAGTTTAATGTTAATGGCACTATTTACGGTTTAACATGATTAGTATTTTGTACATTATTCTACACAAAATGTTTGCTATTTTTGCCTATATAAATTATCTAATTTTAAATAAAGATAAATTAATGTACTTTCACCAAAAGTGATTTTGATATCTACAAAATTCATATGTACATTATTCCATAAATTATTTCTTTAAAGTGATGTAAATCAGTGATTTTTTTAAAAAAATCACCGGATTTAAGTCTTGATTTAAATCACTATTTACACAACCTGATTTAAATCAATCCACCTTGGTTTCAAGTTTATGACCTGAAGTCGATGAATATGGTGGCGGACAATTTGTAAACACGTACCTTTGAACTTGACTGTATAGTAAGCAGACATTATTCACGATGCGAAACATGCAAAATGTGCCTCGTTATAAACATTCTTCTCATTCGTTTCAGTACAAAAGGAGGACCATTCGGATGCTGACTGCCTTGTTGTAACGATACTAACTCACGGACGAAAGGACTATCTCCTTGCGCAAGACGAAGAATACCCAATTTCTTTAATCTGGAGCTCGTTCACGGCCAACAAATGCCCAACGCTTGCAGGAAAACCTAAAATATTCTTCATTCAGGTTAGGCTGTTCGCATATTTGCTGAATAAGTGAACATGGATATTTTGTTTATCAAATTAATTCAAGTCAACGTGAGTGGATTTTACTGGAATGTCACATTAGTCTAACAATTGTTCCCGTATCGTTCGAATCCAATTCTAATTCGGATCAGCTGCGAAAGAAATGTACATGAACATGATGGCCACTCTAGGACAAATATGCTAACAATATAAAGGGTATGTGTAATTCCAACGTATCCAAAAATTATAATTCAATTCAATCACACGGTACAAGTCAACACATTTAAAATATTTAATTTTAGGTGCAGACTCGAAATACACATACTCAGACTCGAAATACATCTACAGACACAAGTCACAAATGTTACGGAATATACTAATCTACGAACAATTTTTAATTGTGTAAGAATTTCACACTCAAATTTAACTGATCAACTTCAAGATACCTTATCCTGCAATAATCTTCGTCTGTCAGACAGATACAACTGCAAAGGACACCATAGCAAACGGATTGAGAGAATTGTTTTATTTTCCAAGCAGCTATCTTTCCCTTCCTCGATAAAAATAAAAGCTAAAATGTGAAAAACTTGCCTCAGGATATTTATAAATTCAATGGGATTTGTATTAATAAACGCTGCACAATTTTTCACGTCTAGGGAGTAAAATTCACTCATAATTCCCAGAGCCAATATTTCACGCAGAATTCAGCCACCCTGATCAACGTAGATCTTGGAAAGACGGTTTTTATCTTAGACATGTCAAGATTAATAGTTGTTGTGCAATATAAATATTTCTTTATTGAATATACTGTAGTTTATAGATATGTCGATAACCATGAAAGATATCCTAACATATGTATATGAATGTTCATTCCAAGAAGTGTCATATGTTTTTTGTTGTAAATGCATTTTTGTCATATGCATACAGGTTTAGCTAATCAAATCTTTGTTTGAATATCAGCACCAATCACAGGTGATGAATTGGTAGTAGGTAACGGCGAAAGTAGCCTCACTACTTCATAATACTGCAGTGGCGGAATGGCGACCTTCTGTCCCAGAAGCGGGTTTGTTGACCGTTTTGTAACAGTCGCCTATTAGTTTCATACCATGTCACTTTGATACAAAATATTGTATTCATTTTTGAAGGTTCGTTTCCAAGTGACACGTCTGACTTGTCACCAGTCGTATCGGTGTGAAAACTTCCATACAGCTCTCGAGAGGGTGTGTGCGGGGAGGGGAGAGGGGATTTGGCAACTACTCCCATGTTAAATAATTTATTGTTGGGTTTAATCGCTTTAGGAAGACAACGATCGCTTCCCTCAATCCGCCCATGAAATAATGCAGCCGGTCCAGTGGCGGAGTGGCTAGCACATCGCGCTAAGACGCCAGGGTCCCGACCTGGGCATTGATGTTTGTGAGTGTTCATTCATCAATTTCATCACATCATCATCACTCACCGCACCTTCTCAAATTAGCCAAAAGTGGCACAAAAACGAAGTAAAATAAAGCAAATCAATCAATCAAATAATGCAGTACCTAACGAAATCGGTTTTCTAGAAAACTGAAAATCAGTTTTTTAAAACTGAAATTTCATAAAACCCTTTTTCTTTGTTTAGAAAGGAAACCAGTTTTCGTAAAAACCGAAGGTGTCAAAAGTTTCAACAGCACTAGTATCAATATAACTGATAACTATACGATCTGAAACCTATTGGTTAAATAAAAATTCAATCGTCGTTCATTAGAGATTGTAAACATGCTATTCTCTATCCACTGCAAAACGAAAGTCAATATACACAAAAACATGAGCAGAGCCGAATTAAGGTGGGTGCTATTGATGCTGCAGCATTAGGCTCATTCCTGAAATAGGCCCAGATGAAAAGAGACGAGAATTTTCCGAAAGCTGAACAGTTTTTTTTTGCTATATTAACCTGAAAATAAATCTTAGAATGAAATTTGGAACCCCAATTTCGGACGCCTAGACACAGGTAGTAAAATGTTCATCTCGCAAGTTAGTTGTATACAAAAAAAATCGACGGTATGGAGCATCAGGCCCAATTTCGTCTTAATCCAGCCCTGAACATGCGGCTTATGACAAATCCTATTGGTAATTTCAACGGCAGCTTTTCGTGTTGGACTACAGTGCGTGTGATGAAGCCATCGTAGCTGTTGTGTTGAAGGTGGTTGACTTTATACAGTATTATGACTTGTACAGATAAGACCAATATATTCGTGGGCCAGATAAGGAACTATTCACGTGCTTTTGTTTACATTAACTTAGTTCTGACAGTGGATGTAGAATATTTTATTTTAATTCGAGAGTTGTTTACTAGTATTTTGGAAATTAAGAGTTTATCATTTTGTTCAGGCCTGTCGTGGTGATGACTCGGATGCTGGTATTCTGATGCGTTGCACCAGAGGGAAAACAATGACTGATGCCGTCATCACGTCCTCTGCAATTCCATGCTATGCCGATTTCCTGATAACATACAGCACAGTCGAAGGTAAGTCATTTTTAATTATCAAAAATAATCGCTATTCTTTGATTGATTCGCTGCAGTTCAGCGAAAAGTGTTGTAAACAGAAAAATGAAAAGTACACAACATGTGCCTGAAAATGGGAGGGATCATTATTTTCACGTCTTATCTCATCATGTTGTGTACAACATTTCCAACATCCCCCGTGACAATTATCGTGCTTATTTTGAATGTAATTGTAACAGTAATTCTGAGAATTTGAAGTCATTTCGAAGCTGGCGGTTTCCATAGCGGAGATATCGCACGCGATTTGACGGGAGTTGGCGTCCGGGCGGCCACCAAGCGTGCCGCCGTCAGGCGCACAAAGGGGGAAAGAAAGACCCTGTATAATAAATGTATATTACTTTGGCGTAGAGATGTGACGACCCCATGGCAGTTAGTTAACCAACAAAGTGAAATGGTCAAAATTTTGCTCTGTTCCCATAAAGCACAAATCTCCAAGGAATATCCATTGGATATGTACAATGTCCAAATCAGACCCATGGATATTATGGATATCCATTATATATCCATTTCTGAATATCCATTGGACTTCTATTAGATATCCAGAACTGGATATCTGAAACTCAACCAAATCTAGATATCTAATACATAGCCCAAACATGTATAGAACTGGCAGTCAGAAACATTGTCCAATTCCAAATATCCAATACGTCTCCAGATCTTGTCCAAAACGGGATATCCAACAATGAACATAAATAGGATCTGTTTCGGATATTAGAAAATGATCATTGTATTTCAGTTATGTAGGCTATACTTTTCCATACTTTATCGTGGAACTGAAACAATAATTGCATTCAAGCATTAGCGTTTACAAACTTAATTACGTGTTATTTAGTGATTTATTTTTTTCTTTTTAGAATCAGAAAATTTCGATTTAGCCTTCTTACTCAACGCTACAATACAATCAAGACTAAAATCGAGTCAATCCTGTTTAGCTCAAGCGGGAAAACCTGTTCTTTATATTTAGCATAGACAGTAACTATGCATTCAGTTCGCGTGTTTTACGCCCGAGGTCTGAGTGAATCAGAAGCTTGTGACGGTTTTCCTTGTTGGTGAGCGTCTTCTTATTTACTATTTTTAGCGATTGAAACTTTTTAAACTTTTAGAATCAAAAACGCTACAATACAAAACAGGCAAGAATCGCGTCAACGTAGCATCACAAATCTCCAAGGAATATTCATAGGATATAAGACCCATGTACCGATATGTTTAAAAAATTTATATACACTTTAAAAGCATGTCATACATGCGATACGCTTCAATTCGCGTTGACTCTGGGTTCAACGTGTAGTACCTGTGATAACACTGTACCAGAATGTTGGATAGGACGAAGGGCTTCGATTGAGTACCCGCTCCGTTCGCCTGATTTAACCCCCCCAGATGTTTACTTCTGGGGGACCGTCAAGGAGGTAGTATACAGTAAGAAGCACGGTCACTAGTGGACCTACGCCATGAAATTGGAATGGCTTGTGTGGCAATCTCTGTGGCTACTCTGGAAGATCTCAGGAATGTACAGTATCGTGTGCCAAGGTGTTTGCAGGCTGGTGGTTTACAGTTTGAGCATTTATTGTAATTGCACGCAGAAACTGTGTCTATGTTGTAACGTTTCCCTTTGTATTGTTGTAATACTCACAATAATATAGCAGCTATTCCATTTTAAAGTGTGTATACATTTTTTAAACACCCCGGTCTATTAGTGTTGTCCATTTTACGTCCATAACAGCTCCAGCCCTGGATATTCAAAGGAAAACTCTCCTGGCCATTGTCTGTGTCACAGCGAGTCACGCATGCGCGCGCAAGTGCAGGTGAAAGTGCACTGTGTCTCGCTGGCTGAGGTCAGTTTGAATTTAGGAAGTTGTGATACATGGCAGTCAAGAACAAGCTCTATATACTCTGCTTATCATGGAAATGTGAGTGAATACAATATATTTTTCGGATGTGTAGACGTGCGAGTGTGTTTTTGTGAGTTTGTGTGCGTCCTTGCGTGGTGTGTGTGAGAGAGAGTTTGCGTCTGTGAGTGGTGTGTGTGTTTGTTTCTTTGTGTGCTGTGTGTGTGTGTGTGTGTGTGTGTGTGTGTGTGTGTGTGTGTGTGTGTGTGTGTGTGTGTGTGTGTGTGTGTGTGTGTGTGTGTGTGTGTGTGTGTGAGAGAGAGAGAGAGAGAGAGAGAGAGAGAGAGAGAGAGAGAGAGAGAGGAAAAGGAGTGCATGTTACAAACATATGTGTACAAATCTATGAAATCCACTTACCTTCACAAAAGTTTTGTACTAATGCTGAGTATTTTCTCGTATATATGCGATTTATATATACGAGTTCAGTGCAGGAGACATCTATTTGATGTCTAAATGGTGCCCTAATAAAGTTATAAAATAATAATAATAAACTTCCCTGTTATATCCATATAATGTCCAGATAATATCTAAATGTAGTCTAAATAATGTACCGTCAAACGGGGTAACTTCGTACAGATTTTGGCATATTCTAATGTGCCCTGCAAAATCCGCGGCGAGTGACAACACGAAAATTATACGCGAGGAACACTTTGTCCTTTACAAATGTACTGAAGGAATACCAAATAAATTCCAAAATATTAGGGGGCCCAAATACGTCAGCATTTTCCTGACGAAGTTACCCCATAAAATGAGGTAACTTCGTCATCTCTGCTTACGTTCCAAACAGGTCAAAATTCCCCCTTGAAGAGATAAGATCGTAACGTGAAATGGTATGAATTGCAAAATATATCCTCTTGTCAAAGTAGTGACGTTTGTGTGTATTTTATGCTTATTTTAATTTTTTATTGGTTTTTAAAAATTGAAATCTTACAACGTGTTTGATAACAAAACAAGTTCTGCACATGTATCATAAGGAAACAAAGAGCCAGGTGTTTCGGTACAAAACATAGACAATACAATCAGTCATCATCTTCACATGCCTCACATCTATCCGTCTCATGACGAAGTTGCCCTCAAAGACGAAGTTACCCCCAAAGACGAAGTTACCCCGTTTGACGGTACTTTTCGTATCCATACGATATCCAAAGTACGTACAAAAAATGTCTATATCAAAGCATATAATGTCCAGAAAACGTCCCACTTGATGTTCAAAACATGTCCAAAAGTGATCCAGAAATGTCCAAAACATATCCATTTCTGGATATCCCCACGATATCAAGTATGCGGACAAATGTATGACAATCAGTTTTTGTCACCTACTTTTTTTTATCCTAGGTTTTCGTTATTTTATATTTTTCTGTAACTTCGTATCCGCTTGAAGCTTCGGTAGAAAAAACACCACGTTTCTGAACCTTTTGTGTTTCTCTGCTTTTGTCAACTTTTCCCCCTTTCGGTCGTAGGAGCTCGGGACCAACAATGTGCTGTGATAAATCTTTCACTGTTTCTGAGCGACTTTTGTGCATTTGGCGACGGAAAGTCAACTTGGGAGGCCAATTACTGAAGGAACATGTTACGTACCGGATGAGGGTAGAACTATTCTTTTCACCCCATTCTAACGCAACACGTGTGCTTGAAGAAGCTGGACCAGGCAAAAAATGGACGCTTGACCACCAACGTCGTAACTTCAGATTCCCGCGCCTAAAAGTCAGTCCGTTGTATTCGAAGTTTCAAGCTGTCTTTATATAGTGGCAGAACGAACAAACAAGTACAGTCTACCGCCAGTTTTTGAACCGACAACACCTCTGCGACAGTCGGAGTAAAGATTCGGGACTTTGTTTTTTTTCTACCGCGCCGTGTATTTTAACCTGCGTGAGTGAGTGACAGTGACTAAGCCAAGCGTCAGGTTAACCTTGCAGCAGGTTTTATGTATCAATCCGCGCGAGAACTGAGCTCAGAATCTTCCGTGCCAGTCTTTCCTCAACCGCCGAGCTGCTTACATCGGAGACACTGAGAAAATCTACAGTATTGCCAACCGCACAACACATCAAAACCCGCATGCATGTCAAGTGGATTGTATTTTTGCTTCTCTTTGTCTCCTGAAACATAACATTTTAAAAGTACTTTCTGCGCATATATTATTTAATAAATGTGTCATTAATATAAGAGCGAAACAACTTCTAAACATGAGAGCATGTGTGTATATTTCGAGCACGCAAAAATAAAAATAAACAAAGATAAAAGTAAACAACGATAGGCTCCTCTTGAATTTAATGACAAATTATTGTTTTTGGTTTAGAAAGAAATAGATTTATGAAAAACTTGGTTGCTTCGTTCGCAATACATCCGTTACTGTAAGACACACGCACTTCAAGTTGTACCACCAAAAAAGCATGATTTGTTATTGGTGATATATACAATCAGGTGCATTGTCTGTCGCTATTACTCTGGTTTCAATTTATGAATCACTTCACTAAACCAGGATTCAAATCTTGGTCTGTCCATTTCTTGCTGATAATCACCCTTCCCTTTCTTTGCGCGGAACAGTAAATATGCGCCTTCAACAAAGCTTTCATTGCCGCCAGTGGGTGAAACAATAAGCCTCCCCCTTCCCCTCATCGTCGGTTTCTTCAGCCCTGGCGGTGGTTTTGCATGGTGATATCCTTCCATGTTTTATTACCCCTCCCCAGC